>NW_002060948.1:829982-931987 GCF_000150275.1 Trichoplax adhaerens
CATTATTTTAAATAATATATACGGTACAACATACGGTTAGAAGTTGTTTGATAGCAGTTAGGATTATTCCGCTTGGCCTTATTTTTGCAGTGATGTGGACGCTTGGTAAGCAGTGTACAACAGGTCAGGTAGACCAATAGGTGAGGAAGGAACGGAATGGGTTGGGTCATGAATGTCTACTGTAGGCTGGATATGGCCGCACAGCTGCACCGGTGGATGACGGGATTGATGGATCATAGTGACAATGGACTGCTTGAGCGAACTGCACCTGAGCGCGAGTATTATACTGTAGCAATGTCATGGATGGCATGATCTGCTCAATCATAACTAAAGACTATTTAACGCTATGCATTGATAGTTTGATACTATAGTATCCCATTGAATACATTTATTGTATACGCGTATATAATCGTGCTAATTTATTTATTTACTATAATGAAAATGACTGACATTGGCAGATTGTGGGCTTTGCTTGTAAAAGGAATAATTAAAATAGGATTAATTCGCTATTTACTTATATCAATTTCCTATACAAAGGTTATCATTAGGCGTATAGAGTACCTAAATGTACATATAATACACTACAAAATTCTATGAAATCTCAATTTCTTAAATGATAATCGTGTATCGAAGTTATGATTCTTAAATTTTTAACCAAAAATATTGACAAGATTCGCTGATATTGTTTGTTTATAAATAACTTCAGTAAGAAGATTGGACTTTACAATACATAAACAGATTTATTGCGAATGATTATTTATCTATATCGTGCATTGCGATAGTACTGTACAGCGCAGCTTGGTGTACAGGTCCGACTAGTCATTACTAAATAAACATTCTCGTAAACAAATAAGCGTGGATAACCGTGTAAATCTTGAGTACGTTTAAGTTGAGACATTGCTTCTTTCTAATCCACGTAAAAAATTCGCTATACTCGTATTATCACTTCATTCGTCATCGGTATTTTTTATGCTTTCCAATACTACAGCGTTTTATTTTTAACTCGTAAACTAGTAAACGATACTCTATCATACTTCGAACTGTAACCTCTTGATAACTTTTAGCTTTTGGCATAAAATCATGTTAAATACAGGTATTTTATGAGCACTCTTGCACAGATGGATATCGGAGAAAAATCATTTAACATAGCAGGAATATACTCATATACAGTTTATACTTTCTACTATGCTCATTATGACTGCCACGAAGTGAATTTTCTTACAAAATGATTATCTTATTTACGTCAAATAACATACCGTTATCTATGACATTATACATCCTTCTGGTAGATAAGTGTATAATTTTTTAAATACTATCTATAAACTGAGTACTAGTGTTTATGTAGATTTAGTATAAATTAAATGATATTTCAATACAACTTGAGTTCAGTTTTGCCTAACAGAGACTGGTGGAGTTACTATTTTCTCCTGATGATAGGAGATCGCCAGTATTTATAGTCGTATTGTAGGCAGATGTCAAGGAGGACAAACCTGACAGTAGACTCGTAGTGTTAGTTTTTGTAGTAGTTAAATTTTCTCACGTTACAAATTTAGATTTGTAACAGTAACAGTAATAAATCTACCATTAAAGGAAGAAAGAAGTAATAGTCACATGCTGCGTGTAAAGGACGCAATTTTCATATTTTCAAATACTGTAGTTGTTGTGTTCAGGATGGATGGCTTCTTTCCGTCATCTAATTAATTTAATCTTGCAGTGACTTGCGTAGACATGGTATCAAATTTAGAATAAGAAATAAAGCTCACTACGAAGTCTACTGTTCAATTTTTATGCAAATATTAAATACGAATAACTCTTACGCTTGCGAAAAATTGAATAGAATTTATGGACAATAAAGGCATTGGATAATTAAAAATAAATAATAAATTAGCAACTAGTCGGTCTAAACCTTCTACCCTTTCTCTAAGTTAATGATATTTAATTATTAAATATCTAACTACATTACATCAAAATTACATCATAGCTGTTATAGCCTATTATAGCTACAATAGTCTATAGACTCTATAAAGTATATCACACTTCACTATTTCTACAGTATATATGTATATATCACAATTATTACAAACAGTCGCAATGATTAGTATTGTAACATTGCT
Organism: Trichoplax adhaerens; assembly: GCF_000150275.1. Classification (NCBI taxonomy): domain Eukaryota; kingdom Metazoa; phylum Placozoa; class Uniplacotomia; order Trichoplacea; family Trichoplacidae; genus Trichoplax; species Trichoplax adhaerens. The sequence goes on from NW_002060948.1 coordinate 832,097, forward strand.
TCTCTTCATAAAAACATGTAGTATCTTAATTGAATACGTAGAACGATGCAGAATAATATTGTTAAGAAAATTTTATACTGTACGAGTAATTCGAGTATATCTCACACAATAATACCATGTAATAATTAGTGATTGCAGTATATCTTTTCAGTATTTCTACTATACTCATCATGATAAAAATTGTTAGTGCCAAAGTCAGATTTACTTTCTCGATAGTTAAAGTAGTTTAACCTAAAATCTTGAAAGGTAAGAAAGCTTGTCTCCACATAGTTCATATTTTGCAACACGAATTAAAATCGATTTTGTGCTGTATTGCAATAATTTTTCATAATTTAGTCGATCTATCTTCACAATATAACACTAACTATTCCCATAGTTGATAAAATATTTAGCGGTACAACGTGCAATTTGTGTTTCATTAAATCATAGTAATCGAGATAACGAGAAGAGTTTCGAAGGTACGAGCAATAAAGATATCATTAAAGTTTATTATTAAATTAACAATTAGTCAATCTGTCCTTCCCATATGCTAATGACTCTAGATTTAAAAGTATATACCAACTATAACGATATAAATACGGTGTAATTATAGCTTCCTAATCCATTAATGATATTTTTTACAATTAATGATAATAAAACAGCTTGCATTCAATAGCTAGTGTAAGAAACTGTGATTTCTATTTTCGTGAACATTCGGTAATTTCTTGATTGAATTTTATTAAATATCAGATATTTGCTACTTGTTAATCGTATTTGGATGAATTATTAAATGTTATATACTAGCGTATTATCAGTATAGATTTGAAATCAGTAATTGTGACATAAATAACGATTGGATCATTTTAGATTTTAGTAAACATGGTTATGCACGGTCACATATATTGTTACGAAATAAATTTAACAATACGTAATATCTCTTGGAAATTGAAACGATGTCATATAAATTAGTATAATTATAATCATCAAAGACAGTAAAGTAAGATTACGACCTATTAACACGAACTACTGCAGAGAAACCTTATTTTGCATTCCATGGTTATAGTTAATCATTTTCAATTTTTTTTGTAAAAAGACAGTCTTATATACCTAATTTATAATACGAACTTATTCGTAGAGTGTCATCATTGTGCCATCAGTTCACATATCTTTTGTTCAAGATCGAATAAGTAGCGATCAGTAATTCCCATTTTTCTCATAGCTTCAGCCAAACGTAATAAATACTCTGAATTTTGTCCACTTGGTCCACAACTTGATACAATATGTCTCGCTTCCTCTTGTAATGTTGCTGGTCCAAGAAATTCTTCATTATCTTCCGTGGCGATATAGATTAATACACTTGGTAAATTTTTAGTATTATCCGCAGAATAAAACTTTACGCAGTCTGTAGTATAACCGCATTTCTCTCGAAAATTTAAATAGCCAATGACTTTAGGGATATCATCTGGTCCTACTTGATATGCTACACCCCATGTTATTTCCTAAATGATGGGGTAACCAAGGAAATACAGATCAATATTGATCCAGAAATACATCTTAAAGTTTTTGTTGGTTATCTTTGGCATCGGATGCCATTACTGGACGATTATGCACGTTGTTATACAGTACTATATGTAAAACAAGTTAGTTCGACGCGACATGATCGAATTTGAAATAACAAATAATAAACATCCACGTGAAAGTAAGCCTTAATGCACTTTATTACAATTGTACGTATTACATTGATCTGATGTGCCAAAGTAAGTAGAAGATTAAGCAAACGCTTAGGCAAATGCTCATCTGTGATAGTAATAATAGCAAAACAGGTACGAGAACTAATCTATAAATTATCTAAATAAAGTGATTGCCTGTTTTTACTTATACAGTATACTGACATATTGTATACAAGATTCAATTGGACAGTACTTCTAGAAGGAAGGCAGCAAATACCATATTGCAATTGTTGAAGTATATCTATACTTACTTTCATATCCCTAATCAGAGTTGCAACACGGCCAGGCTAAACAGAAAAGATAGCAGAAAATTAGTTTTACAAAAGATCTTTTGATCTATGTTTCAATACAATAAACTTGTTATTGATACCCACTGCTATGTACATTACTATACGCTCGTACTATACATCTCTAGCCAGAACACTAAATAAATTAACTACCTACGGGTGTAGATTTTAATTGTAGAGTACAGTACAACCCTCATCGATAAAATTTTAATCTTTAAAATCGTTCAGTTTTATTTCAGTAACTTTCAATAACCTTAAAATAGTTGTGCTAGTTTAATGCGTTTAATTTTTTTTTCAGTACTGAAATCTACAGTATATGTATTTCGTGGAGTTTCGCTAGTGTTAATCGGTGCATTTTTTTATCGAAAGACCTATCAATTCGATTAAACGTTAAATGAAATTGATCTGCGTAAATTACTGTAGCTTTCACCTACTTTTGCAATGACATGTAGCTCACATATTTTGATGATGAGCTTATCCTCTGATCTGTATGACATGCAGAAAACCTCTTAGTGAACTTGATATAGAAGTATGAATTTCTGTACATAGTAATGCTATGAAAATACCATTAATAGCACCTATGAATCTGTTAATTTAGCTCGTTATTCCTATTAAATTAAAACTCATGTCAAATATTAATAAATAATAATTACAATAATATGTTTAACGACACATTTTCGTCAAAATTTTGACGAACAAAGCACTGTACAGCGTAGTTAATATTCGTGGCAACGTCGATGACTATGTGCTCATGGCATTGTGCCCACATAATGAGGTGAACCTTGCTTAGATTGTACTAATTGTCAGGCAGGGCTGCTAAGGAAAAATGTGATTCATTGTCATGAGCTGCCAGGGACTCCAAAACAAAGAAGGCATTGTAAGGACGTCTTGAAAATAAAAAGATAATGCTGAAGGTCCTTAGTATTATGCCGTGCTGGAATAAAACAGCCAGGGCGAGGAGGATTTGAATCTTTAGAATATGCTACTACTGTATACCGTCTAGTGTTCAACTGTTCATGCCACTACAGTTTTACGTTATACGCGTATATTAGTACGACATAAAGTTAGCTTTGACCAAAATCTCGTTGCATAATCAATTGAAATTTTATATATGTCATATATACTCGTCTGTGTGTCGGACGAATGAAGATTGTGATGATTTCAAGCTGACTAATTTAATTCTTTTAGGAATATTTTACAAATTGCGGCCATTAAATAAATAATTTACTCCATTAGATTACAAATTGATAAAGCACTTACTTGGCCTGGAATACCCCTATGATCTGTGCTTCCCTGCCAAAATCTCCTAGCGTATCCTTTAATATAGCCCACCATTCTCGACTTGTACGGAAAATTGACTTTCCAGGTCAGAGAACCATACCCAAAAATCCATAGAGAACCATCTTCTGTCGTACATGAACTTAAATCTATTACCTGGTTGTTCATGGCTGTTTACTATCGTTTATGTTTATGAGATGGAATAATATCGATCTTCTACTGTACTGTACACTGTATAGTATCTTGAGATGTCAATAAAAATTGAACAATCAATAGTTATTATTATCAACAGTACAGCATGTATATCCAGAGCAATGGACGATTTATCAACACTTTTAGCAGACTCTGGCACTCTACTACGCGTATTTTCAATTAAATCCAATTCCACGTACTGTATGCCCTAATGGGTACAGCATCAAATTAAATGAACTGTGAAAGGTTGGAAGTCAACGCATTTACGGTATCCAGTTACGTTACTGCACTGTACAGTGTACAGTACAGTAAATGGTAAAATACAGTACAGTACTGTAAATGGTAAAATGGTAAAATGGTATAATGGAAAGTAAAAACCATCGAGGTTTTTTTGTTACCTCTATGGTATAAACAGCAACAAGAAATCTCCATACTCTTGAGGTCAGGAATTTATACAGTACTACGCACATTCAGTAGGCCATTCAGAATTCTATCCTGAATATCAGTTAAAATCTGAACGGTTTACAAATGCGCAGTACTTTCTTTTGCGGGCATTCTTGTGCGGGATTTTGTACAGTAAAGTACTGTACAGTGTACAGTATGTGGGGTTTTGTCGTAGACGGATTTCTTTTAGTGTCCATTCAGTGTACAGTACAAACTACAGTACAGTGTGATAAGATTCAATTAATTAGCGATGCACAGAGCACAGAGATGGTAGCGATAGAAGAAAGGAGCTTTATTAGTGAGACAGATAGATTCAGCTAACATAGAGAGACAACACCAAGCTATAACCTCTTCTATAGACTGACATACTGCAAATTTTATGCCCTAAGTGACTGGGCTGCCCTAGTCAAATAGAATAAGTTATAGTTGTAATTTACCCGGGTGCAATCCATAGTAGAAACAAAATCTCATTTCGTAACAGTACTGTTAGATGCACCTGATCTACAGTCAGGTCTATCTACAATACTGAGCATTACATTGAATAGGCTGTACTCAGTGTGTACTCTTCAAAAATTGTGTAAAATAGATGTCGTACAGAGTTCATAAGATACTATATGATACAGTGCAAGCATCGCTGTCAACTTACGACACCTGTTTTTCATATTCAAAAGCTGCATAACCCAGCTCAGTGATGTACTGTACTGTACACTGTACTGCAAATATGTGATCGAAGTAATATCTTCTATGACTTGTACTGTACAGTACACTATAATGCCACTATCTTATTATACAGTACTGTACAGTACATTGTATTACAGTACTATAAAGTGTAAACTACTGTAGTGGAACCTTCGCATGCTTTGCTGCTGTACAGTACTGTGCTCGTAAAGAGTTTGTGCACATTTTAAAGTGCCTCATCCGGGCTTGTCGAGCTGATGATTCATTAACATTAGAAATACTGTACTGTGCTACTAATTTTATACTGTACAGTATACTTATACAGTAGAACTGTAATACATTGATACTCCTTATGTATCTCTACAAATACTACACTATGCAAGCTAAGCGATAGCGCAATTCACTTGAGGTCGACAGTGGCCCGAATTTATCACGATCGTAATCGTTTCATAATTAAGCTTATCGTAGAATCATACTATTGAACAAAATTTTTTAGCAATGCAGAGTAAATTATGAACTAAATCGAAGGCATAACTGAGGGATAAAGGCAGGCAGTAGGTATCTGATCAACACTGCAATAGCAGTTATAGTGTACTTTATGAATACATTGCAGGAAAAATACTATAGTTCAACAATGAAAGGAATTAACTTTATTCTCTGGGATTAAATGTTTATAGCATAGCATACACAACGAAATGAAATATGATAAAAATGCTATTATCTAGCGACAAAGTCACTTGTCTTAAGTTGAAAAACCTTACTTACATTGTGTCTGTTTGAACTACAATAATAAGGTCATAAAGTTTTTCACTGGTTTAGTCACAAATTAAATTATTTTATGTTGTTTATCTTGAAAACTTTGTAACAACATAGCGTACAAATAAAACATTAGAATACCAAAACGAGGAAAAGACGGTTAAGTTGATTTTAATCTTTTTCTGCTAATGCGGTTAAATGGTTATCAATTTCATTTTCATTTAAGATCCTATCAATGAGCAAGAGTGAAAAATCTTTTTAAAGTCTTGTTTTACTATCACACAACTACGTTATTAGCGGAGCTAAGAAATGGGGCACTCTTTCTCACCTAAATCCTTTGCCGTCATTTCTCACAATTCCTACATCAAGATCACTAGGCTTAAAGTCGGCAGATAACACGGATGATAAGGCAGCAATTGCAGTCTAAAGTTGACATTAACATAACGTTAAATATTAAATAAGTGTCGCGCTGTAAAGACCTGAACAACGCAGCAAAGTCTACAAATACTAATATACTTGAATAGTATCATCTTCGTCAGTGATAGCATTCTTTTTAAGTCTCTTTTCTAAAAAATTGTTAGCCTCTGTCTGCTTAACTCCAGCGCTACAAGCCCGATAACCACAATAGTAGCCTGAAGGGTCAGTCTTATAGAGTTGTGGTCCTCTTTCGTCATCATAGCTAATTAGAATCATGCCTATTTAAATGTAGACATTGCATAATACTAAAATATAAATTTTATGTAAAATTTATCATACTCGTCATACATTTATTGCAATTATATTAGATAATACGGTGACAATCTAAGACGAGAACTTACCACATCCGAGTGGTCTCATTTCAGCATTCTGTGTATATACTTGCGAAATATCAGATAGACGTTTACATAACATGTCAACAGGTATCTCATAACCGTATTTATACTTCCAGTTTGCAGCTTCATATCGAGCACGTTGTACTTGTGACCTACTATCGGCTTTGTCATAGGAGAAAGTTAAGCCAAAAAATATTATTTAATTTCCTCTTATAAAAGTACTGCGTACGTCATCAATATATCATGTATTTTACCTACCTGTCATACCAGTCATAGCACATCCAATATTGTCTGTTAATCGAAATAAATTAGTAACCGTCAAAGGGTCTAATAACTTGTCCTGTAACGAATGCAAGGTATTTAGTGACGGTTTAGTATTACGTTTTAACAATAAACCGTAAATACGAATCGTATATACATCTATGGTACACTTGAAAATATCCTAGGTTATTGAGATTAAGATGTAACTGTATACAAGTTCATAGTCATAGCAATTTGTAAACTATCGATGTCGACACTGCACCGCACGGGTAGTCAGCAGGCAGTTGGTTACTAATTAACGAACGTATCGCTATCTACGGTATGGAACAAAGTAATTCGTATTTAGTTAAGCTTAGATATATACCGGTATCTTCTTCTGTGATACGACTACTGCAGAATCTGTACCACGGACACCAATAGAAGTTAAGCCACTTTGATTGATAGCCTTGAAAGCATATTCTGTTATCAAACAGTTAATGAAATCGATTTCAATTTCTATTTATTTTACAGAGCATACAATTTATATTACGATCATAAACTTTGCTATAGTAAAGATGTCGTGCATTCTACCAAGTGTCAACTTTGACCATGAAATAGCTAGCACCAGTCGATTTCTGAACTCTGACTACACGCTATTGCATGCATACTGACTGTGCTACCGTCAAATACCGTAAATGCGACTGCAGAAATGTTATAATTTAGCTCTATACAATAGAACACTGTAATACTGGTAATGTTTATAACATGTCCGAGATAACTCAAAGTCAAGACACCATCTTTTTTCCAATTACAAAAATCTTGATATTGGATTAATCCCTAAATCTAAACTATACGTTTACAGTGTATGCGATCAACTGAGTATGGGCAAGGTTCAGTGATGTGACATACAGTTAAGAGGAATCGATGTTGATAATGCTGTCAAAGAGAGTAAATATACCACATAATGATGGGTAATCGCAGCAGTGATCGAAAAGCATCCAATTCCTAATTTTTTTACTCAGTATTTGTTAGCTAATAAGTTCCTTAGGAGTAAATTTCGTTCAATGAAATATAAACGTTGTCATGAAGCTATCCAAAATCAGTTTACTAACTATGCAACTTTATCATGATTAGGATGCACAGTATGAATACAATTTGATCGATTCGATCTGACTAATTCAGTATAGAAGAATTATTGCCAGAAGGGATTCGCTGAAATGAACTGTAGTACAGTACTCTATCTTTCGAGATTCTCACACGTAACGTAATATTAATTGATGTACACTGTACAGTCGAGTAGTAGATCAAAGTTTCACATGTTTTATATCAAGTGAAATTCTTAAATGAGTCCGAATTTCCAATTAAATATTCGATCCTCTGTTACAATCGAAAGCAATTTACTAACCGACTTGATATAATCTTCCTTCAGGAGAGAATATCGTGATATGCCGATCAAATCCAGCACTGGAACCACGGTCACGACTGGCCATTTTCTTGCATTAATAAAAATGATGCTTCGATGAAGTGCCTCTTCAATCTCAATGCTGACTTACTGACTTTACTTTGCTGTCCCAGTATATCACTGTATGTAGCACCAGGTAGTGACAGGGACTTGTTTTTTTTCCTCTCGACTTTCAAGAATACTTATACTGAGCACTGTACTAGAAATGCGACACCATACAGTATAGTTCCATATAGGCCAGGCTGACACAGCTCTTTTATGCATCTCTGCAGAGTACTGTACACTGTACTGCACAATCCATTGTACTGTACAGTACAGTGTACTGTACTGTACAATCCATTGTACAGTACTGTGGGTTACTGTGCTGCACTGTTAAGGATTGCACCCGGATTTCCATACTCGGGTACCCACTGCACCAGTACAGTACGGTACATACAGTACTGTACTGTACCGCAGTGGGGCTAGCATAAGGTTCTCGGACGCACAGCTCGGAAAGACGCTCTACGTACAGTACGAGACACTTTGTACAGTACAGTACAGTACTGCAATCTACAGTACATTATACTGTGAGTGACTGTTCTGTACTGTACCGTAAAGTGCACACCATGGGTTACAGTAAGAATTAATTACCAGGGACTACTAGAAAGAGAGACGGACGCCTAGCGGCCGTTTCGAGCAAAATTATTTTTAGTACTGTATATCGAATGACCGTTCTCTGTCCCTCTCTTTCGTCTTTTAGTAGTCCCTGGTTAAGCCCGTAGATTCCTCTCTTACTATATGCTATATTCACTTGATCAGTTTACTTTCTACTCACTTGCAATATTTGCAAGTATGAATAATAAACAATAAGCAATATTTGCCTTCCTTGTACTAATAATTAGTTTCATCAAGTACTGGATACTATATATTAATTTTATGACAATGCTATGAAATTACTAGATTGAAACTATATTTTTCTACTCGTAACGCCACAATATTAAACGTTAATGTATATACAACCATATGTAGTTAGTAGATTTTATTCATTGTAATTATCTTTCTATCGTACAGTATATGGCAGGATACTTGTCTCTTCGTATAAAAGTAATGAAAAACGTTAAGTGAACTATAATTATGGTAATGCAATAAGAAAGATGCTCTTCAAGATCTAATTACCGTTAAGATCATATTCCATCAATGCTTTGGTAGACAATCTTTTTATTAAAGCTGAATTTCATTCTAGTCAATCCAATTTACCCATACTAATTAATCATTAGTCGTATCATAATAAATTGACTTGCTTTACATAAATGCTAATGATAGCAACAAATACTTTTAGGCTCTAATTAATACACAATATAATAACGATCCGTTGGAATACCATATCATTCCATTATTTGGATAATTTATATTTTCAAATAAATTCGTACAGTTGTTGAAAGTTTCCATCTTATGGCACGGATTTGCTCTATATGCAGATAATAGAATTTCTTATTTTCAATTCAAACTAGCAGTCTTCAGGAGACCGATTTCCATACTAATTTCTATACGATACTGCACGCTATGTAAAGTACGTGTAACAAATGATTATATAGAACCTCCTACGGTATTGAGTATTTCAGAGAGGACTAATGTGGTACTGTGATAAAATGTATAAGAGTTCTTTGACATATTAATAATGTTCTTCCAAGATTATTTAACTTTATATAATTATCAGTTTCAGCCTCGCTGCGTTTAATATTGCAAATTATATTATAGTCAATGTCCATGGATCCTCATCTTCTTTTTGAATTGATGGCTGAATCTAAATTAAATGAATTGAAAAGTTCTTTAATTATTTTATCCGGACCCTTTTGCCACTGTGTTACGAAGATATAATAATTATTGATTCATTATAAAATTCGTGCATAATTAAGTAAGTAATCGTAGTTACCGCCATAGTAATTTGATCAGTACATGCCATCCTAATGCGTTCACATGTTGCTGGGCTATCGAGTCGGAACATTTTGTGAAATCCAGAGTCTTTTCTGATTGCGAAAATAATCATTTAATTAACTACTTTATGAAGAAATACTCCGTTATAACAATAGTAGTAACTTTTATAATTGCAATTAGCTCTCTTTCATCAACAAATACGAATATATTCGAGCGCTGTAGTGTTAATACAATATCATTTACTTACCTAGCAGCAATAATGGCATATTTAATCGCCAGAAATACTGATGAGGCAAGTACTAAAGACGGTTCTCCAATACCCTAATTTTAAATAATTAAGGAACCGTTATCATTTTTTCTATCGTTTATACTGGTGATATTACTAAAGATACACTTCTAGTATTATTTTACCTTTGAAGAAAAAATTCCGCGTTTATTTGGAACATTTGGTAATAAATAAATATAAAATTTGTTTGGAATATTTGATAAACTGGGAATTTTATATGTTGCTGGTCCTCGTGTTAGCAAATATCCAGAGGGTGATATACATTGTTCTTCAAGTGTATATAATCCTATTCCTTGTACAAACGCTCCTTCAATCTTATCCAGAACCAACAGGTGATCGATTAATAATATTATAAATCTTAAACAGTTAAGTAATACCAGCCAGTTAATTTCCTAATTCTGATAGCTAATAAATTTATTAGCATACCTGACCAACATCGATTGCCGGATTTAAACTTTTGCCTACATCCATTACAATATCGGTACGCAATATCTAAATTATTGAAACATTGTATAGCAACACAGCAATAATGATGGATTAGGTAATAGCAATGTAGAGCAAATAATATAAAATTGGATACATAAGTACAGTATATCAGGCCCGGCTTATTATAAAAATTTGAATTTAAAAAAATATTAATATTGATATATATTGTACATTTTACTACATCATCTGTATAAAATCTGTAAATAAATTATTTTCTTGCATTCATAAATATTGCAGTATGTATCACTTAATTCGTAATACGTATTAATATTAATGTATCTTCGTACATGATAATCCCCAGTTAAAGAATCAATTTCTATTTCTGATACCGCAGCCCCATAGGTAACGTAATTATATACTCGTCCAGAATTTTCATTCCAGTTATAACCTATGTTGGGCACACTGCAAGAACAAGATTTATCACATTCAGTATGTTGTAGTCAGACAAAACACACGCAAAAATATAGGCAAACTTTATCACATACTGTGTTTATCATGATATTGCAATTAAAGAATGTTTAATTTAATTACCGATAAAATCCATTGGCTGATAGGTTAACTCTGTCGGTGTAAGCAGCTTTGACCTTAGACGATAAAAAATGAATTGCTTATGATTTCACTTGGTATATATACATTGTGGTAATTATCATAATTTGAGAAGCTTCTGTTTTTGTACGTTAACTCTATAGAAACAAGCTCTACGCAAAATCTGTGCAAGTTAATTGTACGATATACCGGTATGAACATAAGGTTGTATGACGATGCATGCTGAAACACTCATTACGATCATAAAACTTACCCAGTCTTCCCATTTTCCCTTTAGATTAGCTGCTCGGTATGGGGCTATTCGATCTCTTAACTGTTCACATGCGTTCTATAAAATACAAATTAGTATCTGCTAGTTAAAAGATATTTATGCGTGAACAACAAAGATAGTAACTAATCCTATAAATCAATAGAAAAGTAGAAAGAACATATAGCTTCCAACAACTGTCGTATCATTAAATATTATTATATTTGGGTATGTAAGTTATCACTATGATTATGATCAACCATATCACAGATAAAGTACAACATAAATTCTGTACTACGATATCGGTTCATAGCAGGTATTTACCAGGATGCGATATTTGTATTTATTCAATAAACCTTATTGCTGTTAAGTTAAAATGATATCTATTTGTAAAGTTATACGATCATGATATTCACAAATATGTATACTACTGCTAGAACTCAAATAACTATATGATCATAGAGAATTATAAGAGGTTATACGATCATACCAGAACGGCTCCTCCATTTAAATCGGTTGATAACGAACCAGCTGTTGGTGATGCATTTGGTACCGAAGATGTATTAGTTTCAACAATATGTACTTTATCCACCGGGACTCCCAGAACATGTGAACAAATCTATTGAAAAAAATTACATTGATTTAAGTTATCAAATCGTATCTAGTAGTATGGTACTATTCTCACATAAATTATTCATTCGTAAATGGTTTACAAGCTTACATTTAATACCATATCGGCCAATTACTAATGAGTACTGCTAGTTATTACCTATCTATAACAATTTACGATACATTATAAGATATTATAGACTTACCTGTGATAATTTAGTGTATAAGCCTTGACCCATTTCAGTTCCACCATGTGACAACAGTACGGAACCGTCAGTATAAATCATAACTAGTGCTCCGCCCTAAAAGAAAAATATTTTAGTGTAAGCTACGGTTACTAGCAGTTGTTAAAATTGAAGCCTTACAAACTCTTCGTTTATGTTCTTTCTCATAATTAGCACTATAGCTTACTAAATTAAAATATTAAAGGTAAGGCCTGTGAGCTCTTACTTGATTGTTATATTTTGAGGTAAACGATACTGGAAATCCTGCTGGTACAATTGCTATACCTCGCTTCTTCCATCGATTTACCCTACATATTATTAAAAGGATATACATGTCGTTATAGTTTTAACATGTAATAAAGGATATTACAACATTTTAAGAGGAATTATGATAAAATCCGAGATACTAATTTAATTTATTTCCATGAGATTCAATTAGTAGTTACAGTTATTCTAGTTACTTATTAAAGGCTTCAACTTCCAATTTACGACTTTCATAACAACTACGTTTAATAACTTCATTTAAAACAGCTCGCGCTCTGCTATCTTCTACTGTCTGGTTGTAATGCGTAACATCGTTATTCCGATGTAGATTTATTTCTCTAACCTAAACGACATAAACGAATAATTATAATACATTTCATAGCGTCTTATAAACATTGAAACATCTTCTATATTTAAACAAATTATAAGATTCTCTTGCTACAAGTGATGGTGGTGTTACTTGTAATTGGGTTATTCCACATTTAATGCCAATGTCGGTTAAGATTGTTTCTGTAGCTAACATTGCCTATTAATCATGAATGAAAGAGGGAATAACATGACCATTGCTAGATACAAGACGAATTTTACCTTACATCAGTTCTTTAACACAGTTAAACTATATTCTTTCTTATTTAATGTAGGAAAATAGTATATTTTGTATATGTAAAAGATAGAATTCAAAGATATAAGTATTACTTGAGGTGATCCAAATCCTCTAAAGCCTGTATTGGATGGAATATTAGTTTTGCACAGATAACCAATAATTTCAACATTGGGAATATGATAGCAACTAAGACAGGTTAATATTGATCTTCCCATAACCTGCAAAGGGAAGTAAATATTACAGTGTTACTCAAATAACTATTAAACGAGCCTTATTTATAAATAATGGTATATGCATGAGATATCTTCAGGCAGTAGGATAAACTAGCTATTCCTTTAATTACCCCATGTGATACATCCCGTGTATTGCCACTGTTGGAATACATTTTCATTTTTAGGGCATTAATAACCCCATCATTGTTAAATCCAACCTACAGAAAAACACTTCATGAAATTCTAGTTCGAAATTAGAAAAATTCTTGGTCATATTCATTATACCTTATATTTAAACATATAGGGATGCCTCGTTCCTGTTATAGACATATCGGTATCTCTGTCTAAAACGCATCGAACAGGCCTTTTTGTTCTAAATTAGATGAGAAAAATTCCATAGAGCCAGATAGAAATCGTTTTTAATCTGGCTTTACTACATAAGAACTTCTTCAGTCCTATAGTTAATCATTTTTATTTAAGCTTATAGATAATATTACGATAACTACCGTATTATTTTACTCACTTCTGAGCTGCAATAGCACTTGCTACAGCTATAGGAATTCCACGCATATCCTTACCGCCAAATCCACCACCTATATAATATATTGCGAAAGCTTAGTATTAACAGAGTGCCGATTCGATTACGTTTTGTTTTAGACCATGATGTTTAGTACCTATACTTATATAAGAATAGCATAATACCTAGACGCTTAACTCTACAAATCACCCTATTCGAAGGAACACCCAAAGCTTTAGCAACCGATTTTTGCGTACCAGAAGGATCTTGAGTTGATGAAAAAATTTCCATTTCTCCACTTTCTGCCTTAGGCAATGCTACACATGATTGCGTTTCGAAGTAAAAATGTTCCTTGATATTGTAAAATAATTTATAATTGAATAATTAATTAGCGGTATGATTTCGACAAGGATATTTAGAAATACAAGTTACGTAACTAATGCGTAGATCATGTATTTATAAATGATAAAGATTTTGAATAAGATACGTAAAATATGTAGCTCATTCGGAAATCGTTTAAATTTATAGAATATTATCTAGTGAAAAGGTTAACTGTACCCACCTGGCCACCTACTGTAAATTCCCCCTCTATCGTTTTTTGTGATAACGTCAATTCACGCTCTACATCTCCTTTTCTAATTTGACGTGTTGGAGAGTAAAACGATTCTGCCGCTATTGCTTTCTGGATTAAAATAGATTAACGCAGAGTTACAATACGGCAAGATGTAATTGATACTTCTAGAGTGTAAGTCCTATTGTTATATGCTACTAAATTACAATGACGATAGATAGCATAATGTTTACCTCGATCGTTAGAATAACTGGTAAATCTTCATATTCTATTTGTACAGCTTTGGCAGCTCTATTGGCATTATCTCTTGTATCAGCTAGGATTAATCCAATTAAGTGGCCTATGCAGGTAACCTAAACGTTTATATTAAATTATTAAAACTTATGAGATCAGTAAGCTAATATCAATGAAGATTAGTAGCATATATCGGCCAACTATAACTTTATAAGTATTAAATGTGTAGCTAAAAATATCTTGTTATTAGCAGCAGGTTACCAAAATAAAACTTAAATTTTTTTACCTAAATAATTTTAAGCAATTCACTTCTGTGCATAATTCATATAGGACGTATATTTTAATTAAACAAGTTATCAGTAAATAAAGGATTGCAACGTACCTCCTCTGTAGCGAAAATTTCCTCTCCGTATTCGATACATCCGCGATTGCAACCGGGTTTTATGTCATTAGCGCCAACATAATCGTACACGCCAGGCATGGATATCGCATCTTCATAATTTATTGACCTAGAATAAAGGATCCACGATTGAATTGCTGTAAAGCTGTTATATTCTAAAGTACACGTTTAAACTACTGATAACTGACGTTGATACTTAATGAAATGCATTTCCTAATTCATAGTACATCACAAAATTACTTACCTAATTTTTGCGTGTGCATTCGTGCTTAAGACTAATCCGGCAAATAATTCATCTGTTTTAAAACATCAGATTGAATATCGTTTTATTAGATGTACTTTTTGTATTCATATGCGATATCTTATTAGAGTGGATGCTTTATGATTTTTTACTAGAGTATTTAGGCATATCATCGCAGTAAATAGCTTCTCCTGTAGCTTGTTTCATAGCAGAGGTATGCACCATGGGTTTTCTCATGGAACTGTGTTCTTGTTGACTACAATCTGACTTCTACTCATGTTAACCATGAAATAAATAAAGAATAAGTACCGTATAAAGATATAAGATGAAATAAATGAAATTTTAGCAGACGTGATGCATTTAGTTATAATCTAGCTACAAAATTCGTCGCCATGGTAATTATTTTGGAACACTGAAAAGCAAGATATCGAACTACTAAAATATAGATTAACTGGATCTTATTAATTAAATTCAATATTCGGGTTATAATCTTAATTCTGAGCTATTTTCTACAGAATAATTCGGCAAATACATTCACATATTTAAATTAAAAATATCAATGATACCTCAAATTCTTGATAGCCTTGAAAACGATTATGTTTAAAAACTGAAGCTGCACTTAAATAACTAGGCGGTATTCCTATATTTAGAAGTTCCTATAATTGTAAAATATTCGCCCATTATTTACTACTGGTGATCATATTCATTTGATAAATTGATTTTGGATAATTCTGAGAAAGTTTATTTATCCCGTTAGAGTACGTAGATCGATATCACTTATCGACTAAGTTTAGTAGTAATATCTAAGTGATACAGGTAATTACCACAATATGTTTCTATTACCTCAGAAGAGAGCAACTGAGACGAAACCATCAGATAAAATTTCAAAAAGAAACTAGGGGCTAATATTTTCCTATATTCTACCATTCCTCCAGGAGTAGAAAACGCTAAAGGCATATCTTTACTTAGCAGTTGAATAACGATATCGGTCAAATTTTCATTCCATTCTCTAAATATTATATTAATTATAAGGATAAAAGCGTATGAATCACTTCATTTCTTCTTAACATTTTATAAATTACATCTCGTTCTCTGTCTGTATACCCGATGTCGCAATATCTTATAAGCAATAATGTTAATGTCATAATATTACGCAAGCGATATTAAAACTGAGTAATTTCGAACACTTTGAAATACATATTTATGACTAATGACATTAAAAGTGTAAACACAATTTTGAAGGGCTTCATGGCCTAAAAAAATATAGAAGTCAACTTTTGTAATTCTTTGTGTACCTGCCAACCAGGAAATCGCTAGTTTTACGAGCAATAATAGTAATTGGCGCCATACCACCGAAACTTAGTGTACAATCTCTAATAATATAATTACATCGAAGTGAATTTTTTTCTAGAGCCACCCTCATCCCTGCATTAACTATGGTAATATCGTCAGAACGTCGTCGAGCTTGTTTAAATCCATGAAAATATTCATTCTAAAAGTTCACATCCAAACGTAATTATAAAGTTTATGCATATTGTATGTGATCGGTTGCGTGCCATAATATTGGGTTAGTAGCAATTTTACTATTAAGGAATAGAAACTTTGCACTTGTACCTGAGAAGTGTATGGAATAAGTATTGATTCGATTATTTCATCAGGTTTAAGACAAGTTTTTCGATATCCAGTAAAAAAAGATTCATCCATAATCATAATTTTTCTTTCACCTTAAAAATGTCAAGATAATGGTGAACAATGATAATATTTTTGAACAACATATGTAGTCTTTAATTAAATTTCAGGCCTATAAGTGATGCATTTAGTGAAATTGCATATCAATACACGGTAGTTCAGTGCAATATAAATATAATAATGTATGATTCTGAAACTTCCACACTTCTTACCTTCAGCTGATTGAATGTACAATCTCGACTTTGACGCCAGAAGTAAAGGATTTAAATCAGAAATTGGACTTGCGGTCACGATATTGCCAGCGATACTCTAAAAAAATTTATAACGTCTGCTATAATTTTATTTGTAAACGTTACAAAGATTCATATCCTTTTATCGTTGTATTCGGGATAAATAGGTCAATATCTGAAGCTAATAACAACTTGCTATTAATTACTGTCTTGATAACGATTAAACTACGGTGATAGCGAACAAAAATAATACATACGCCGACATTTCTAACTTGATGGCCTGCAAACCAGCGTAACATCTCCACAATTGCTGCAAATGTCCTCGTCTTATATTCTGTTTTATAAAATATCGTTTCACTAAGATTTTACTTTACATCAGCTAATTAAATATTATCTATTTATACAATTAGATTAAAATATTTATGGTGTATATGTTTTAAAAGTAATGTACCATTACTAGTAAATATATCACATTCAACTAAATGCTTTACAATACAGTACTATGAATTTAGTGATTTTGATGTTTAAAATTTAGTGTTGCAGTCTAATGATCGTGCTGATACAAATCTTTGCAATTTGGCCTACTAAATAAGTATACACACTACGGTACATACCTGGTAACTTATCTATAGCATCATTCATTATTTCATTTAATTTTGTTAGTGTAATACACCCTCCAATTTCAATTCCTTCTGCAGTGTGCTTAACTATATTTAATTCTGGGATTTCAGTGGGGCTAATTATAACTGGGTAGTGAAGTCCTTTGAATTTCATTTCTATTCCTGCAAATTATCAAATAAACGATTATACCGTAAACTAGATCTAATATAACTACTGTAACTATCGTAATATTAGAAATGTATTATTTAAAGGTAAATGACCGTTTCGTAAGAAATCTTAAAAAAACAGTAATACCAACCGACTTCTGTATTTCCAACTACCAACTTCGCCCTAGGATATTTTTTTTTAAGTAACAATAATTCTTCCAGAGAGCTTGGTCTAAACCAAGTCATAGTGTTACCAACAATACGCAAGCTTTCTACTGGCATATCTCTCGTAATCTATAAGTACAAAAATGGTAATATGAAGATCGGTACAATGAAACACTCTTTCTTAGTATCGTAAAATTGCCACACCATTAGTTCTGGCGGAAAAATTAATTCCTGAGATGGATCATATGCCGAAAAGCTTGATAGGTTGTATAACTTGTTATCCATATTATTCTATCGTGATGTAAGTTATAAAAATATGAATATATAAATTAAATTGCAATCAGTAAATCTAAAGCAAACGGTATTAATGTATTAAATTTCCTGGTCATCGATTCGAATGTGTAAAAGTACATTAAAGAAATAACTTTTATTTGAGGCGTTTACTATTGTACTACTACTGTACTTACCTTTAGAGTTTGGGATTCAGTTTCAATCTTTTCTTTCTGACAGCAGTAACTCTAATAAGAAATAAAGTTAGGCTTCGCAATTAGTATCTACGTTGTCATTCTTTGTTATTAACAAAATTATGTTAGCATTCTATCGCGATATTTATAGTTTGAATTAGGTAATAGCGATCTTAAAAAAGTGTCACTCAACATACTTTGCTAAAGGTTTTATATCCATCTAATATCGGTCGATAGCCCGTACATCGGCATAGATTACCTAGAACCCATTAGTTTTAGATAGAGATTATTTTACATATGGTAAGCTTATTCCATCATAAGTGTGGCAAGAGTTTAAAAAATGAAGTATGAATACAAGTGTAAGAATTAGGTAGAAGCAATAATTACTAATGTATTCTATGTTGAGCAATGATCATATTTTTATAGTGAAGTAAACTAAGGTTAGAAGGTTAAATATCACATTTTATCTGGCCTTATAATTTAAGTGGCTGACTGTACAGAATAAGATGCTATAAGATGTTGCTCTATTGATCTATTAGTACAAACTTGAACAGGCTTCTTCAATCTCTTCTTCTGTTGGCTCCGGATTATTTCGTAATAGAGCATACATAGACATAGCAAACCCAGGAGTACAAAATCCGCACTGAGATCCATGTGCTTTAGCAATACGTTCCTAATATGAGTGATGACATCAAGTAGTGTAAAGAATCCTGTTTACTTCCTAATATTCTAATCTACATTATTATACAGTCGCAGCATATACATGGCCATTTCAGTTGGAATTATATTCTAAATTTAAAGATTATTGAGCAGTCAATATATTAGCATCAGAATCCTAATCGTGTAAACACGATGAACCTCGGGATTGATATACTATTTGATTCTTGACTAAAATATTATCAAAAAACAGCCTATTTACTGAGATGGCTATGTATGTGTTATGCATCCGGCCAATAATTTCACTAATGATTCTTACAATGTAGTATATGCATAAAGTATTCAGGGACTTCCAGAAACCTATCGTGTATTACTAATAAACTATACTTTAGTTTATAACCTTTGCGAGTATTATTGAGGCTGTTAATATCGTTTCGAAGAGAAGTACTGGGTGCATCATCTTTTATAGATAATATTTACATGACTAGTTTGTACTTACGACTATCATCAGGCGGATATATGAGGAAATGATGAGATTTGTTGCAGCATTTATCGATTATATATATTACTATTTGTTGCATTACCAAGTTAGAAAAGTATTTGTGCTTATCAGTTACCTGTACAGGATGTAATTTAGATTCCATATTCCCAATTCCTTCTATTGTAGTTACAGCGGTATGATGCAAGATGCATAATGGGGTAAGACAAGAATTAACAGCGTAATGACTGATATTAATTTAAAGAAAACAAGTCCAAAATATCAAAGCTAGATTACGAATTAGGTGATTGTATTTATTACAACTGTAACAATGCAGTAGTATACTTAGTAGATATATATATAATATATATATATATGAAGCAGATCGCATTTTAAAATTTGCATACTAGATATATTAAATTATATGTTCTACAAATAATGTTAATACTGTTTATCGGATACATGATCTTCTTTTCGTATCGATGATATTTCGATACTACAACAGTACAAGCTCCACATCCACCTTCTCCACATACTAGTTTGGTTCCAGTTAATTTTACTAATGGTTTATTTAAGGAACTAATAAGATTCGGGATTGATATCAGACATATCAGATTACATAGAAGAGATTACGACTTCCAGTCTTTAAAGATTCCTTCTAGCGCAATACAGATAAGTACCGTAGGATACAAACTAGAGCAATATATAATTATAGATGTGTGTTATATGCCACGTGCATACCCACGCAATGAATAAGATTAGTAGGCATAGATTTCTAGACTTGTAGACATCACATGTCTGGAAGTCCTTGATATTAGATTCTATTTCTGTACTTCTAGCAAAACTTACCTAAAAAAGTGGTTACTATATCTAATATACATACAGCACTTGAACAAAAGGCATCATGCATTTTGTATATTCGTGTTTCACTACTAACATTACATCAATTAAAATCAGCGTGATGAAATAAATATCAGATTTTATACTATTGATATTTAAAAGTATTGGAATAAGAAACTTCCGTAAAATTAAATCTGTGCAAGCCGTTATTTTAGCTTTTGAATAGAATGAATCTGCCATGAGATCATTTTCTCTTTCTCTCTCTTAAGTAATTAAGTCAGAATGACTTGATAGACTCTCGTCCTAATATGGTAGTATATCTACACGAATTCTACAGTCTTAGCTCGATCAATGATGACTCAGTTTTTAACTTATGGATAAAAATTAAATTTGATGTGAGATTGGCATTAATACCGTAATTTAGAAATTAGTTAAAGACTTTTACTTTAACATTTTCATAAAGATGACTAGAGATGATAAACTATGGCAACGTACAGCAGTGAATAATATATATATATATATATATATATATATCACTACTGTTTCTCTTTACATGATACTACATATTCGAGGTAGGACAGTTTAGTAAGGATGGAATAGTTGCGATATACAGTACTAAATTTGGTCGAACCTATACCTAGATTTAGAAATTGTACCTTCATTACTGTAACATAAAAATAACATGGTTCTTTGTAAGGAATATTTGTTAAACTAATATAATAAAGCATACGATCAAATGGAAGTCATTCATACTGTAACAATAACAATATTTATTAAATATGGTTAAATCTTTTCGCTAACCATGAATCAGTGATATTGTAGGGATATTAGAAAGTATCAATTTGGTGAATTACCTTACTCCATTATTTCCTAATAAATTCAATACTACTTATTCTTATTAATGCTTTTCCAGATACTGTATTTGTCTTATTTACGCTGCTGTATGACAATCGATAATTGTAGTTGAGGACTAGCACTGTTACTATTAGCTTTGAAAATAAACAATCAGATTTGTTCCTGATCATGTTTATGACACTGTAAAAGATTATGTTTTACCAGGCTATCGAACTGTCATATATCTTGTGCATAACGAGAGCTATTACCTTTTGATCATTTTGAACAGCGAAACATGAATTTTTCTGTATAAAGTCGATGAGTAGCTAAAATCATTACTAGTATTTGGTAAATAAAAAGAGATTATTTGTATAGCTGCATTCTTATGTCGGTAGGATTATTGGAATGTACTGTTTAAAAATCTTGAAATCATTGGCAGTAGGTGAATTAAAAATGTGCTGTGAACTGATGTGGCTTTAAAATAATATACAGGGTTCTGTTGTAAACCATTCATGAATTTGCTCGCGTACTGGAGATAATGCAAATAATTTTCATGTATCTTCCTGTGTTAAAATAAAAATAATTACTTTTACATTTTAGTACGTCATAAGACATTCCCATTTTACAGTGTACAGTACATACGTGTTTATTATACGTACTGTACAGTACAACTTATTTCGAAATATTTAAAACTGCTGGTATTTTTGCTACCTAATTGGGTAATTTATATAGTCTGATGAAATTTTTCTTCTACATGGCAATGAATTAAAAACTGACGTAAACGTATTTACGGACGAAACCTTACTATCTACCACATCATTATCGTCGTCTACTTTGCATTTTAATAACGTAAAAAATGAGCCATCGGTGTATCGTTGTCATTTATGAGGAAGGAGTTATATAAATGTAGTGCAGCCCCAAATGAGCTTAAGATTAAAAATTATTTAGACATTTTACACAATCTAACAAAGAAACATTCAATTCATCTATTTTTGTACAATCCTATAAATTTTAGTCTTGAGCCCATTTGGAGCTACACTACAACGAATTAATAATAATGTGCCAATATTTCGTAAATCGAAGGATCGATAGGTAGCGTACATGATGGATCATAAATGTAGATGTAAAATGAAAATAAAAATCAGCGAATACTGATGAAATTAAAAGCAAAGTGAATCTATTCGCTATATTAATTAAAAATATTCTACTTAAACGTGAAGAGGATACATTGATCGCGCAGGAAACTCAACAACGTCCATTCCGGTTGTACATTGTCTGTAACATACTAGAAAAGGGTTGGAATATTTTATAAGACATTTTTTTAATCCAGCTTAGATACAGAAGAATACGTCTACTCTACCTATCATGTCTTTACTAGTATATATTGTCAATTTTGTTAACTAGACAAAGAGGATTTATTTCGAACATTTCTTATATCCAATATCGACGTGTTTTAACATTCTTGTTATTTCATTACAGCGAAAACTACATTACTCAATGATATTACTAAAGGCGATACGTAAAAGTAATCGTTTCCCTTAAGTTTATCGTAGCCATATTGAATATATTTTTGTCATCCATAGTACTGTATACTGTCGTTTACAATAGTTTGAGTTAATCTATCATACAATCTAAGATGTTAAGAGTGAGGCTGTAGCTTCCAATCATGATTATTACTATCAGTGATTTCCATTTACCATTATATCTAAAGACGTCTACCATTGAATTGATATATCTACTATCTTGTCTATTATCAAGGTTAATTTTGTTTAGTCATGTATCTTACCTTAACGCCATTCACGTAAATCAAAATTTTCGATCCAGTCATAGTTCAGCAATATTTTCCGGCAGTAAATTATGATCAATAAAATTAGCTTTTAAGGATATTCTGCTTTGTTTCCTCAACAGTGAACGACTTTTTATTTCTTCAGAAAAAGACGATGTAAAAACAAGAATATGAATGAGTTTCTTACCCTTTTTCACATTACGAAGTAGTACAATAATGAAAACCATGCTAGTAATTACTAACAATCCTTGGGTCGATTGATGATATATATTTTAATGTTGATCATCTGTATCATGATCGGCAACGAATGTTTTAATTTCACTGTGTATATGTAGATCAATATTATACCTATTTCAATTTTTGAGTTGGATTATGATCAATATTGTCCTATGCAGTAGTGTTAAATACGGTTTAGATCGAATATCAATCGTTACGGTGTTTTAAAGGGTATGTGGAGCCATATCCCAGAAAGAGACGAATTACTTTAACATACTGTAAGAATTTTTACCTACACGCTAAAATTGGATCTCCCTTATCCTTTACGAATGGTGTTATGTCAAAGCTTGATCAATCCGATTAGTTATTGTTTATCGCTTTTAGTCATCAGTCACTTTGACTCCGGTAAAGCTATGCAACTTTATAATTATTATTGTATTATTCTAATGTTATACTATAATAATACAACTAGAGGCCTAGAGAAATTCTCTAGGGTACCTGGAGTACACCCCCAGCTAGCGCACAAGTACAATCTCAATGTTTACATAGTTATTGTTTTTATTGCATCATGAATTTATGACGCATTAAACATTACAGAATGAAATTCGTTTCGCAATTCAATTAGAGTGCAGTATTGCACTGAGCTAACAAGCCTCTCCTCTACTGCAGTACTGGAGCTGACGAAATGCTTTAGTAGAACAATAATAATAATAATAAATTACAATGGTACAAAAAAACATCATATGTTGTAAGACAATACAGTTTAGTGATGAAAGATAGACGAAAATTTGAACTACTAGAAACTAGAAAGAGAGTGCACCCTCAACACGGTGGTTGATGGACTCGAATTTTGATCTTGATACTGTAGAGAATTTTGCGAAGTGAGGAGCGGTTCCATAGAGACGAGAATCGATGACAATGTCGTTATTTGACAAGAGTAGACCTAATTATGATATCATGAATGATACAGAAATATTGCACTAGTCATCTGCTCTAGCAATATATGGATCTGCTCAAAGTGGTGACACTGTATGTAAAATGGTGCTTATTGGAACCTTTATTACAATCATTTAATCCTATCCTTATAATAAGACTGAAAGCTTTAGTAAGCGTTGCAGATATCTAGCGATGTTTTCGTAAGCATATTTTAGTCCGAAATCAACTTACGATTAATTTCCAGAATAACTACCCAGTGGAAAAATGCTGATCCAATTTTCCGCAATTAACAAGCTGGAAAGTATTTGTTTTAACTGCCGTGGTAGCAAGACGGTAGGCAGCGAAAAATACTATTCTGTACGTACTACGAAAGAGTCTCAAGTTCTTGAAACTTGTACCTCACGAATTCATAGAACAGTCAATGGCATATACGGCACAGCAACAAAGGGAGGGCCTATTTTACCATCTATGTCCGTCATGCAAGCAAATGCAACCAGGAAGGTCTCGTCTATGGGATATATCGTAGAGGATAGCGCTCGTAATAGTATAGTACTTGCGAAGTCATGTCGTCACTAACAATTAAAAATGTATTCATATTAAATGGCTGTATGGTGCAAGCATAAAGCCTTATTAAGTACCTTAGCATCATGCTGCAATGTTAACTATATCAATAAAGGAGACTTATTAGACTGCTAGCGATTTAAGTTTTCTATTCTAGGGTATGCTGATGAGCCAATAAACTACAACACATGTCGTATAATTAATACAACGTCATTATCATATTAAATATTGAATGAAATCTATATACTATCCAAAATTAAGTTTCAAAAATACATTGGTTTCGTAATAGCTTCCTTTTTCTACCATTGCGACGATGACTGCAACATTGCATGGATTTAATTTACTTTGCTTACGTACGATCTAATGTCTTAGATGTTTAATCTATGCAAAGATTGAGCAAGCTGGTAGTGCAAATAATACAGAATTACTAATTGTGGAAAAAATCGTATTCTGAATGGTCGATTATAGCGTTCATAAATTGACTATTTATAATAATATTCTTTCAGCCTATTAAATCTTATATCCTAAGTCAATAGCCATATTCTCCGTACAGTACTTCCTACTTTTACTACGTGTATATGGGCAAGTAACTTTTTATTTGTACTTAATGCACTATACACAGTACAGTATAGGATTTTCAGCTATTCCGTTATCGCAGTTCCTTAATAAATTGCCATCTGCAATAGGCGGGTTTTGCTTATATTTTGTAGCTCGTTAGCATATAGTACAAGTAAAGCAAATTTTAATGATAAAGATCCACTCGACGGCGAAGTGGACATCTCTGGAATTATTTTTTGAGCCTTTTTGCGTGTACTGTATATCAATATTGAAGAAAAATAGTACTGTATAATTATTTATAAAGATTAAGATTTGCTCAACAGCAGGATTGGGGTGCCTTCAATTACTTTTGAACTATTTCTTATAACAGTGGGCGAGAATGCTGTAATCAATTTACCTAAATACAGGCACTTAACTATACCAGTAATAGAAATCGTAAACACGATATGTAGTGCTGGAAAAATGTAAATCTTTGCAAAATGTAGTAATACTGGTCTAACTGTTATAGATTTCTCAATCAATTAAATCACTAGAGGCTATTATGAATTTTCTCTAATTTTTTATATTGTATGTGTAGAATCATGGACTACCAAATACTCCTCACTACTCTATCATATTTATTATACTGTATACTCACTACTTTAAGCCACCTTGTTTATAACATCTATGCTGTATAGGGTAATTTAGAGTATAAATATTGATCTGTAGAAAATCTTGAATAAAGCGCCCCTGAAGATATTGTGGCTTCTTGGTTGATCAGTATTACAGTATATAAACTTTTAAAGTTCTACTCACGGATCAAGATCAACTCTTATTTTTTAGGATTAATTATTATGCCTTCCAGTAATGATAACAATTTACTATTAGGCAATATAACCATGATTCTAACGCTGTAAAAGGGTAGCACGACAATTTAAACGATCTAAAGGCTCGGCCGACATTTCAAGAGTATTGCTAATGATTAAAATTGCATTGCTTTTACACAAGTTTACTCCAACAGAGTTGTTAAAGCACATTCGAGTTGACCACTGTAAATGGTAGCGAAGATAACTCCTAAAGAAGTTTTATTTCAGATCGCATTTTTAGATGGTAGGAATTGATAATTATCAGGGATAATAAATACTTTATATCTCCATTCATTTTGCTGGTGATATCACGGTACAGTAATGAAGTTAAAATCATTTTTGCTTCGAACATATGATATTAAATGCGATTTTTGAGATGTTTTTATTCTATACCATTATTATGCTTATTATAATTGTTTGAGTCAATGACATAAGAAGGAATCGAATATTTTAAGGAGGAAATGGACAGTTAAGAAATTAAATTAGTTTCGGTTGACAGTCATAACGTCTTACCATATTTAATTTCGATCTTGATATATTTAAAGTATGACTGATCTCATCATGACAGCCTAATTTTTACTTCTGCACGATATATATATATATAGCCTAATGCAGGATACTAATGGTAAAATTTGTAAAAGATTATATCGTAACGTTTCCATATTTAGATATTCACTACGATTGGATGTCTTCCATTTAACATGATGATATTGTCACTTAATTTATGTGACCGTTTTCGCACGAGCCGTTCTCTTCTTGGCATAGATTCGTAAGAATAGCGCCAGAAAAACAATCGTCATTCCAATACCACCTTGAACAGTTACGGTATGGTGATAAATGAGGCAAGATAACAGGATACTTAATGCTTGCCTAACTGTCATGATAATAGTAAATATTAAAGCTCCATAGCATGAAATAGTATAAAAAATAAACAGTTGACCTATCGAGGCACAAGTGGATAGCATGATGACATGAACTGCGAACGATGAATTGGACATCATAAAAGCGATACAAGCGGGTAAAGTTCCTTGAGTAAGAAGTGATACAAGAGTTAATGCGGTGGAAAATACGTTCACTCCAAACATCATTTGCACGGATGACATGTTATATTTTTTATATAATTGCTCTTGCCAATTAGAAGTAAAGCTATCGAAGCTAATGTATACCAACATTAATATTGTTCCCGATAATGTTGTTTTAGTGATTGGGTGATGATCAAGATGATGAGCGTCTAATAAGAAAGCGCTGACACCGATAGAAAGTAAAACAGATGTACAATATTCATAGTAAGGATAGCTCCTATTAGAAACAATTTTGCCCATAATCATCACTGGAATAACTTTGGAAGCTTTACAAATAACTTGCGATGGGAAACTAACAAATTTAAGAGCTTCATATTGGCACCAACTGCTCATAATATTGGAAAAGGACGCATAAGAATACTTATACATCGGAGCGATATCATCTTTAGCTCGTGAATATTTAATAACAGACCAAGAGACGAGTAATGACATAGCGCGATTCATAAAAACTAAAAATTGTGAATTCTTAAATTTACGACCGTCATAATCAATAGTCATCACCCGCTCTTGTAATATACCCCATAATAGGAAGGATATTTGAAGGCCTAAGGCACAAAAGAGCAAACGAAAACATTTATGATAATCTACGCCTAGAATAGCTGGTGGAGGCTTTGACACATTGCTTTCTCCTAGTTCCGTATTATCATCTGTATTGAGTCGATTTTTATCTGGTTGTCTTTCACGTATGCATGTAAATAGAAATTTTTGGATAATGCTACCTAGAAAGAGTCATGCAAATAATTGAAAGAGTTAATAATAGAGTATATGAGTACCATAAGTGCTTGGTTCACAAAAGCACTGTACTACAGAATAGTCAATCAAGATGTGTAATGCTAACTTGAATTCTACTCTCACTAGTTGTACAGTATCGAAACATTCAATAGGGTCTGTTTTACCTTGTTCGCCCTTATTTAGATATTCAGATGATTCCGTGAATCGAATAATCAATGCGCCGGGGATAATAATAATTAAATAACAAATTAAATTAATAGATAAAGCTTCTAGCCAAAATTTATCATAGTCTCGATGTGGGAGAGTTGTAGCAGTTGTACTTTTATTACTGACTGTTCCATTTCCTATTGGCAAAGCTTGTGCTGTAGCAAAGCCATAAATGAGTAGGGCTACCTTCATCGTTGACATGCTGTATTTCAGCCTTATTAATTTAAAACTGAGACAGCAACGTTGTATTGTAGCAAGGACCAGGAAGTTCACGCCAGGCTAAATTAAATAATTAATCTCGACCTCAATTGGTACAGTTCGTAGACTAGGGTAGAACTATGGGGAGCAATTTCTGATGTTGATGTTGAGGAGATATTATTCAAGAATCAATACCTATGGAATAAATTGCCACCATAGTCCAATCCAATCATTTTTTCAAAGGTTTTGCAGTTTGTTGGCATGTAGTGGGTTTTAACGTGGATTTAGCGTCGATAGCAGTCTGTCCATATCATCAAAGTAAGTTTAAAAAGTAGCCGCCATTGGTGGCCACCGGCGTGGAAACTGACGTGACGTGTAGTACGATACGGTACGGTACGGCACACATACAGTACAGTACAGTACAGTACAGTACAAAGATTGCAGTTTTCACTCTTTCACTCTGTACACTGTACTACTGTACAGGTCCTGCGCTCTTCCGTTACAAATTCAAAACATCGAACAGAATCAGATTGGGCTTTCCATTGATCTCAAGTCAACAAGTTCTACAGGAACGAAGATTAAACAGAATCAGATTGGGCTTTCCATTGATCTCAAGTCAACAAGTTCTACAGGAACGAAGATTAAACAGAATCAGATTGGGCTTTCCATCAATCTCAAGTCAACAAGTTCTACAGGAACGAAGATTAAACAGAATCAGATTGGGCTTTCCATCGATCTCAAGCCAACAAGTTCTACAGTAGATAATTTTATACATCCAGGAACGAAGATTAAACAGAGGCAGATTGGGCTTTCCATCGATCTCAAGCCAACAAGTTCTACAGTAGATAATTTTATACATCCAGGAACGAAGATTAAAACTACTTTATAGACTAGAGAAAACATGCTTATGCTCATTTAAACCCTGGCATTTGATGGATGACTAATTGACATCGAGATTGCAGAAGAATTCGTAGAATCCGTCAATCTGAACGGTAGCGATACAGCAGGGCTTTCCTGGATATCAATAAATAACCTTAATTAATTACTAAAACGGGCAAGAATGGAGCAAGATGATCGTTTACGTTCGTGTGCGCTCAAGTTGCAAGGTATATCGTAATATTTATTTATAATGCAATATGCCATAGTACATGTTGCTATGTGAGGAGGATTTATTCTAGCAATCATAGAGGAATACAGTAGCGATGATGATGAATATCATGAGAAATGGTTTTAAAGAACCGGATGGATCTGAGAAAACAATATTTCTTCGCTACTCGACGTTCGATAAATTATAATTAGTTAAGAATTAGTTTATAACATACAGTACTGTAGTAGTGATGTTGACATGTATATACATGTATACATATATAGTATATACGGCATATTTGGTGATCTATAGTATCAAAAAGTACTGTAGTACTTCAAGCAGAAGGAGCTTGAGGGATGCATAGAGAAGTTGGAGGTATAAAATTAGCGATGATGACATCCACATCAAATGGACTGTATTCATCAAAATCAACTGTAATGAATACTGGGTATACACATACACTACAGTCTCACTAAACGACTATAAAATGTATAAATATACGAAAAATATAGATGTTGATAATGTATTAAATGTATCATTTATTCAAGAAAGAATTTTGACTGACTTTCAGATTATGAGTTAAATAATATTGTTGGTAAAAGTGACGAGCAACTGCTAACTGAAGAGTATATTAAGTTAAAGGGTAAAGATAATGACAAAAATCATCACAATCCTAGTGTAATACCTCGGTTTTATTACAAGGTAAGCTACGAGCTATAGCAGATTGCCTTGATATATAGAGTAAAAGTAGTCATGTAATGAATACTTTACCGTAATATCTGTATTGAAGTTTTTGCATCGTAGTGATCAGGATGTGTAACGGCATGTTACTTTTATTGCAGCTACCAGATGAAGATGATGTCGTTATGCAAAAACTGAGAGAAGAATCCAGGTATTTTGTCTTTGAAAATAGATATGCAAAATAAATGTATTAAATGCTGATTTACCTGTAGATATTCATACTAAGCTAACTACCCTTAAGTACTAATCACTAATCTTGAACAACTCTGCTTGTTCGTACAAGTAATTATTAGTAAAATTTTGAAATTTGCATGACTCTTAATTTACAGTTTGTAATGTCTCGAATGCTATAGGGCTTTACTACTTCAGAGAAAAAGTCAGGAATTACTAGATAATAATGAGTTGCAGGTAATATCTAATGCTGTAGTAACAAATACAAAATTTCGTATGATATTATTTTAATGAGATTGCGTTTCACTTATTCAATTACTGTCATTCACATGCAGCTACACTCTTTTAACCTTTCTAGGGACTTTGGTATATCTTGGATAAATATCATACGTTATCTTCTAATGGTGAAGACAAGGTGATTAATTGTGCTAATTGTTAACTTTATTTTTATTCAGTTTTACAGTAACTTTAAAAGCAATGGCATATAATCAAAAGAAATAAGCACTTATAAAATTGCTCTTGATTACAACTTACCACAGATGATTAGCTACGAGGACTTTATGAAGGTTTCGGCAGAATGTGGGCCTAAATGCCGGTAAACACCAATCAGCTATGATTTTTGCTCATGTCATAATACTATTATTCATACACACGTAAGAAAATCGTTTTACTTATGTAAGACAGTAAGTAAGGCGTGCTGAACATGTATCATGATGATGCACTGCAGTATTTTTATTATCCTATTTTATTGCATCTATGACAGCTTGTACCTAGAAGAATTCGATGATTTCTGTAAATAAATGAATTTATCTAATTTACTATTTTTAATTTTTGATAATCCAGCTCCTTTTTTAATGCTGTCACTTTTTCAAGATTGCTTCAGGGTGACCCCTATGGAAGGTTCACTTTGATTAGTTATTTATTGTAGGTATATTGTAACATGCTGTATCTAACATTTTCATTTATGTGATGCATCCATTTTAGGATATCGATTATGCAATTTTTCAATTATACTATGAGAAAAGGTATTGATGTCCTGAATACATTTTCAAATTACTCGACAAATTAGCTGCAAAGTACTTATCTGCT
This sequence comes from Trichoplax adhaerens, assembly GCF_000150275.1. Lineage (NCBI taxonomy): Eukaryota > Metazoa > Placozoa > Uniplacotomia > Trichoplacea > Trichoplacidae > Trichoplax > Trichoplax adhaerens. The sequence continues at coordinate 863,643 of NW_002060948.1, forward strand.
TAAACTAGCATTCTCAGCTTCAGTATTTACCTTTTAGTGTGGATGCATCAAACTCGTATTGGCTTGAGTTTATACGACGTTGCTGGTCAGGGATACCTAAGAGAGCCGGTTAGAATTTAAAGTTTTCTGATGAGTTAATATTTGTAAATTCACTTCGGTGCTGTAAAAAATCATAACACCATGATCTTTGCCTACAGGACCTGGAAAACTATATATTGGAGTTAATTCCTACTCTACCTCAGGTAATTTATTTTAAGTTGGGATATCGCTGTCTATTTGAGTTTATTATCTGACATACTAGGGCATTAATATCTTGTATTTTTTATTAAATTTAAATGTAGTTGGGTGGTTTAGAAAAGTCGTTTTATTCCTTTTACGTATGTACAGCTGTGCGCAAATTTTTTTTCTTTTTGGATTCTATGAAAACTGGTATGTTAGAACTCATACCGATCTTAATTTAATATTATTTCATTAATTTATCTAAAGTAATTCTAATTTCGGTTCACTTTTATGAACTTATTTCTATAGGTAAAGTCAAGATTGTAGACATACTTAATTGTACTTTTCTCGACGAACTACTAGAGGTACTGTAAGATAATAAATCTGCATTTCTTAATTTATGCTTTATTTATTGACGTTGTTTGTATTAATAGCTACGAGATGAGGATTTACCACAGGAAAGACAAAATGCAAACTGGTTTTCAGCGACTTCAGCACTTAGAGTATATGGTAAGATTGATATTTTGACATGGTAACATTCGACAGTTTGATAATTAGGTTTACCAATGCCGTTTTTAATGTTCTTCTTAGGCCAGTACCTTAATCTGGATACGGATCATAACGGAATGCTAAGTAGAGATGAACTCTCGAAGTAATTAACGCTATTAAATATTAGCTTGTAAATAGTTTTATTTAATGAGAGTGTGCAACTGGTGCAATACCTTATATCGATCGACGATTAACTATTATTTCCTGTGATTAAATTAAATTTTAAGATATGGCACCGGAACGTTAACCAACGTTTTTCTAGATCGAGTCTTTCAAGAGTGTTTAACTTATGAAGGAGAAATGGTAATCGTCTATTTTCATTGATTTTCACGAATCACTTTCTTAGCATTAGAATAAAATAGGCTAGTCGCTCAGCATTATACTTTATTTTGTTACCGATACCTAAATTTCAATCTTACAGTATAGTCTTCTATAGATGTATATATAAGATAAGGAGTTACTAATTTGTAAAAATTTTTGGATATGAAGGATTACAAGGCATATCTTGATTTTGTATTAGCCATGGAAAATCGAGGCGAAGCTCAGGTACATATTTTACATATGTAACAGCTCCACAGCTGATGTATGAATTACATGATAATCGTTGGTTTTATACAATACAGTAAAGCAAACATCTATTATTTTAGGCTCTTCAATACATATTTCGACTTCTGGATGTTCAGGTAATGTATATTGTGATACAAATTCGTATTGCCGCAACTTTACCTTCCTTAAGATTGCTGGTTTAGACGTCTTGGTATTTGGATAGATACTTACACGTACAATCTGAATATTTTACAATGCAGGGTGTCGGGCATTTAAATATATTTGCATTAAATTATTTCTTCAAAGTAAGTGCTTAAAATTGTTGGATGTAATTATCCGCTACAGCTTTGTAAGAGCACTTTGATAATTATAATTATTTAATAGAGTAATGTTTCTGTAGGCAATTCAAGAACAAGTAAGAAATTTAGGTCAGCAGCCTGTTCACTTTGAAGATGTCAAGGTCTTGCATTAAAAATTTGGAGAACAAAAAATTTTGATCATGTTTTCGTGCATTTATTGACCAGAACTCTTTTGTAATCATGTAGGATGAAATATTTGATATGATAAAACCTGTCAACCCACTATGGATCACTTTACAAGATTTGAATGACAGGTAAATACAATCGAAGTAATTTTGTTTTTATACGATTTATTTTAATACAAATAGATTATTTTCTAAATTTATTCTAATAGCGGTCAAGGCGAAGTCGTTACTAATATTCTAATAGATCTCAATGGATTCTGGAATTATGAAAATCGAGAGATGCTAATGGCTGAATCAGCTACAGATTAATTTGTCGCAAAAGACTACTAATAGTTATTTTAATTTTATCATGTTGAATCATGTAATAATATTTGTATATATTTTAGCTAAATTTAGTATCGCCTCAGTATATTCAATGTGTAAATTAAAAATCATTCTTGCGGACGTTTTAGTCGCCTCATTATAAAAAAATAATAATAATAAAATAAGACTATATCACGCTACATGGCACCATTTAAATCTCAGTCAAACTAAATACATATTCTATATAGAAGTGTTTCATTAATAAAAATAACTTTTTCTATATGGCGCACTACGTTTTCATATAGATTTTTAGTTTAAGTATTATTGCATAATAGTGCTGCAGTCAATTTATAAATCAGTGCGTTAAAAATATTAATATAGGAAAGGTTCACTTCCAATTATTTTGCATAGGATATTTTTACCTTTCAATGTGCAAAATTAAGTTAAGTGACATGAGATCACGCTTTCATCTCCATATGACATATGTTAAACTAACTTTCCAGTAGTAACCATCTACATTGGAATTCGATTATTCGATGTATGAAACAGATTATCGGACTTATAGTATATACAGAAAATTATGATAACAACAATATCAATCTCTTCAGGATTTGATAGTATCACTTTTCAAGTTTCCTGGTAAATGTATTGGCCCGCGTTTAGTACCTTTGCTAATTTTAAGACGAGCGATTTCAAGTTTACGGCCTCAGTTAACTTTGCAGGCATTTTTGGGTAACAGATAGGATAATAATTGGTATTCTACGCAAAGAAATAAATAGTCCACTCGATCAATTTTTCTTAATATAAATCTTGAAATGTAGAATTATATACGAAAATATTGCTCATACTTACTTTAAATAGCTTATGTAGAGAAAGGGTACAATAACAGAAGATGTAACGGTAAATTAATAAACGGAGGAATTCGTCATGAATAAATTGACGAAACGAAAAACCTAAAGAAAAGTTGGATAGTATGTAGCTGAGACGACATGTGTGACTGGAAACATTGATAAGGCGTAAGTATTTATACGAATACACGGCTACCTAGGGTTGGGCAGTTTTCAATATTAGTAGCGATTGTTTGCCAAATGTCTTGAAATATGGTTTCACATTCTTCCCATGTATTATGCTGTATCTCCGAAATTTCGCATATATAGCAAAAGCCCATCAACGGACAATGCAGAAACATCGTAAAGAAATTGCCGTAAAGATGGGATTTTTCTACAAAGGCAAATATAAATGATTAAAATTTTAATTTTTCGGCATGATGAAGATTGTATTAATGTTCTCATGTACGATTATAAACCTAAATAACCTGAGAAAGTTGCTGGGATAGTTACGGGAGACATTAGACAAACCAAAGGCTGCCCAAATAGTTGCGGAAAGTTCTATAAATTAGTAAAAGATGTATCAGTACATTAAATACATACTCAATGATTGGACAATTCTAAGGGATTATCATAGTGTCCAAAATATGACGCGTTATATTTACACTAAAAGCTATTCCGTTATCGCTTTCAATGATGATAAACATTGGTTTCCTGGAAAACGGTATTAGATCTTCGGGATGGAGACTAATTCACCATGAGAGAAGGGAATAGATTTATATTAGTATTTAAAATATTGTTGCTTGTTTATGGCTATCAAAATTTGTGTGAGAGTAAAGATGCACTTACCAATTACTATCTCTGACTTGGCTGGCTCGCGTTTTAGATGGTGAATTTGTGGAATTATTTTTATTAAGTGTTGACACCCCACCAGCATCATAATAACCTATATAATGGATAAATTATTGCCATGTTATGGATGTGTGCGATGAGACAGGACAAAGCAAATGATGTAATAGTTTTTACCATCACGTTCAGATAAATTAACTTTAGGACTTCCATCTGCTGAGATATATATTAGGGCGATAGAATTTGAAGGTAATTCCTAATAAGAGATGCATGCATAATGAAATCTAGGAATTACAGCTTGTATATTTCTAAGTTGATAATGATGAAAAGAAGTCAATCTCTACGATTCTTGATTGAGAAAGAGAATATATACTTTAAATGTTGATGAAAGGAAAGCATATAGCTGGAAAAATGTGGGACGGTATAGGAGGCATTTGTGTGGATTTTTATTCTTCGTAGATTTATTATCTTCTGTGGTTTCATTCTATCAAAAGTAAATTTGTGATGTACCATGGTTTCTTAGATCAGTAATTACTAATAATAATGAAAATCAGTAAGAGTAAAACAAATTTCACATCGCTTGGATCTGATATATAACTGAAGAAACAACTCTCACATAATTGCATGTATGTGCATGTATAAGGTCAATTAAATTGTACCTGTTTTTCTTCAGCTTTGGTATCATTTTTAGTCATTATTTCATTTGTAGTAGATTCGAACTTACTACTAACGTATTCTACAACTTGCAGCATTCGATACATATCAATAGTTAATTCGCTAAATTTTACCTAAAAGAAAGATAGTTTATTACCAATCTAACGCCGTACTGCATGTATTTAATGTTTAATGATGGATATCATCAGTATTCAGCATACTTGTTTAGTACAGTTGCCGACAATGATTACGTCCGTTAGCTTTAATTTGGTGCCAAAACTTCCACTAGCTATTGGTATAGTCTGCATAATTAAAATATAATACTTGTAATAAGTTATATCTTTCTGTCGACAATACTTTAACGTAAACACACCTGCGATTTTAGTCGATTTTGAATCATTAATGTGGCTCCATCATCTTTAATAATTTGAAATAGTCCATCCGCCTTGGCGTATTAAGTTAAAATTGTTAAGAAGTAATACAAATTCTACAAATAAATTTTATAAGTAGGTGAAATGAACTTAATTGTAACGTACAGCTAAGAAACTATGAATCTCCTTTAGTACAATTTGCCATTCTCCTCCTTCTTTAACTTCATAGTGTTCAACATATTCATCTACACAGCGGCTTAATTCCTGTAAATAAGCATAACATTAGTTGAATAGTTTAATTTAATTGAGATTCAGTTAAAAAGGTAATAGCATTTGATGTTGATAATTAATTATAATTGACCATCGTTTTCGAAATTTAATTGCACGGCAAAATATTGAAATGCTGCATTATGAATTAAATTATTATCAGGAAGGGAAGAGATTTAATTACCGTAACTAGATCAGATAAAGTATCAGTTTTTCTTAATAACAGACAAACCACAATGAATCTTGCATAGTATCGTAGCTTCTTAATCATGATGTCAGGTCTGTAAACATGAGATGAAAGTAGCTTTAGTTATTATTGTCGTTAGGCATATTTGTGTGTTTGAGCTATAAATATTCTAACCAGATAATACTCGTATGCAGTTTTATATACAGAGAGATTTAACAGAATTATCATATATAAAAGTTTAAGTTATGTTGAACATCAACGCTATGGCTCTTGATACCACTTGCACAATAGGTTGTAATAACTAATAGGTGTGAGTTACTGTACTAGTATACTTACTTCTCCTCCTTAACAGCTTTATTGTAATAAGCTCTACCATGGATTGCTCGATAAAAGGAATAGGATTCCAATAAGTAAGTTACGTCACTGGTACGTAAACTATAATAAAAATTAGTGGTGTAAACTTATTAATAGTCGCGTCGATTTTATTGAATAAAGAGGTATTCAATCTCGTATAAGATCATTTATTGGCAAAATAATTACGATTACAGATTTACAAGTGGTATTAAGGGCAAATGGGGGATAAAATAGCAAGGCTTCAATAGTTCACTGAAGAATACGTTATAACTGTCTAAAATTTAATTTTTTATTACCAAAATAGGATACGGTTGTCTGACATTCAGGGAGCATAGTGCAAAACTTGCGATAAATTTTTACAGCAAATGATATCGAGCACTACGATAATGTCTTTTTACGGTAATAAATGTACAACATTTATGATTTTTCTTACAATCATGGCACATTTTTATTCGTTGTGATAGAACTTACTAGTAATGATAATATAATTGTCCAATCTTGCTGGCAATTTCGCCAATTTGCCATCGCTTTAAACTTAATTTATTGTCTAGGATTTGCCTATGGGGTAAATTACATCAGTATAACTATAATAATTCAAGAATGAGAGCTCTATATAATTAGTACATTAATAGTGTAGATGAGATAGTATTTAAGTAGGATATATTATTTTTATTCTGTTGAGCTAAAGGCACGATTCTTTTATACTCGTAAGTATAGAATAACAAGTACAGAATGTAAACAAATACAACTTCTATAGGATATTTATTAATTATCCTATAAATTTATAATTTTTCATGATAATATTTTTGTAATAGTGACTGCAGCTAAGATATTGGTGAACCCTATTCTTGTATGAGTACAGTAATAGATTACAGTAGAGAGGCAGATATTAAAGTTAGGATACGCATAATAAATTAGTGAAGCTAACAGTAAGTACATGGCTATTTGCAGATATAGATATTTTATATAGTTTATTGTAGCACACGCCTATTTTTCCTTGATGCTAAACGCATGGTTACATTTTATAGAGTATAGTAATTTAAAGGATTGTAGTGTAGTAGAGTAAAGCAACAACATAATTATTTTATATATCAGCATACAGCGATACTCACCTATGCTTTTGTTGAAATTTCCATAACTGTAAATTAGAAAACATTGGTATAGGTAGAAAATTAGATATCGATTTAACATTAGTCTAGATTGGTATGATATCGAGCTTCATTTCTATTCTATCTAGTAGTAGAGCCTATTCATAATACTGTATGTAACTATCGTATCGCTATCTGACGCTATACTGGTACAATACAATATACGCGTACAGTCATTGCACACTGTTACAATATTGATATTCTTTATAAGTTACATGGATAATTATAATTGATAACTTCGGTAAAAGTGTGAATTATTTATTATTATAACCGTATTTAAAATTAAATTAGTTATAGATTTCACATCCTCCCAATTAGCATGCTATTGTATCTTGTGTTCTATTTTAATCTACTGATATGTACTGTAGTACCATGGTTAGTTCTAATTCACGGCATTACTATCCTTTAGATATCTATTATCATGTGGATATTTATTATCGTTATCCGGTTGTTATAAAGTAATTACTGATGGTAATGCAATAAGACAGTGAATAGATAGCATTTATCTTTGTAATGAAGAATAAATAGCCGTTAATAACTAACGATTGGTGATAGTAACTTACTTTGGTGTAGACATCGAAAGTTTTAGCAAAATAATTCTGCCAATGGTAATGACCGAATTGCGGCAGTTCTCTAAGTACACATGGGAGCAAATAGTTATTATGATATCACAAGTTGAAATTAATCTTTACAGTTCACGTAGTAGCTAGTGGCTTTTCATTTTATCGAGGTTAACAAATAGTAAAGCGTGATATTTATAAAGAGTAGCACGGTAGTGTCTACATTTTTACAAGAATCTTCTTGCAAATCTATTGCTGTGTAATGCTAGTATATTATGTATAATAGAGAAGAGTCTGGTAAGTATTTCTCTTCACTTTAGTTGTTTTTGGTCCTGAATTACTTCCTACTTGGCTACCGTACTGCAATAAAAGCAATTCTACTACGATACGACTCCAGCAACAGGTATCATTTTTGGTATATTATTGTATATATACAGTATATCATTGACGAGTTGAAATTCTACTGTGCAAATTGCAGTAGAGTAAAATTGGACATAGCAAAGACAAAGGTAAGGCAGCAATACTATGAATTGATTTCTTTTTCAACATTGACAGTGAAATGAATCACAGTGTGACATGGACTGATGAAACTTACCTCATGCCGTTAAATAATTGTTTGGATTTATCCAATAAAGCAGTAAATTCTTCAACAATTTTATTCTCATTGGCCATATTAACTGATGAGAATCAATCCTTCTAATGATTACCAATTAAAATGCAATGCATCAACACTTGTCTACAATTGGAGTTTTACTCAATGGCTTTAGAATGTTGCTAGTTGATCGCATCCACTCTTCGAGTACAGTAGAGTGTACACATGGATTGATGTTGTAGCTGCACCGCTGAATGGAGCAAGTCATGAGCAATACGATTGCTATCGAATAGGTCAGTTTTTCCCGCTATTTCAGGTCGCTATCACAAGTTAATGAAGGAGTGGAATATTGTACACTGAAAGAAATAAAAATGGATACGCTAAAGATCAGAAATGATTTCTGTCAAGAGTTTGTTTTTGAAATAAATGGCGTTGCCATATCATGACAACATGAATCACTGAATGGATGCTAAGGTACGCTTGCAGTCCAAGCCTACAGTACAGTACAGTACAGTAATTGTTGAGTACAGTATTTCTGTCTCTTTGTACTGTACACTGTAGACGCGTCGTCCCACGCATACTGTAAGGAGTAAGGATGAAAGGGGGGTGTACTGCGCAAGTGCAAATCAGTAAAAATCAGCCCGTGATTGATTGCTTACAGTAGAGTGTTCTACTAGTACTGTACAGTACAATGTACAGTACATTTTGATTCTCGTAGCAGACAAGTACTGTACTGTACTGTACTGTACACTGTACAGTACAGTCAGTACGATTTCAAGGTTTTTGTCGTGTTTACTACCGTCGCTTTGGTTCATGTTGCCCGACAGTTGCTTGACAACGAGGATCAGATGAGTATCACTGCTGTAAAACTGTGCAGGTCAACTACTGCCATCTACTGCACTGTACTCAGTGTACAGTACTACCATAGAGAGTGTTTTTTATACTGTACTGTACTGTGTAGAAATTCTTTTTTTCGCAACTGTACAAATTCTGCTCTGTAAAGTTGTCCCTTTCCCCACTTTTGCGGAAGGAAAGAAATACGCAGGCGCATTCTACCAGGAGCTGAAGTGCGCATCCGCGTTCCGTTCCATTCCGTTGTTCACCCCTAGATTTGACCTACTGTACAGTGTACAGTGTACAGTACAGTGTACAATACTGTACTGTACTGTACTGTACTGTACTGTAGTTTAGTCAAGGTTGGTCAACCGGAGGTCCATGGCTTAGTACAGTACAGTATTGTTGCGGTACTGTACCGTATACTGAGCTATTACGTAATTTTATGAGGTACAGTACGAGGTAGTGCAGTCTTGACAAAAAATAATGTCACACATAATGGTCGAATACGAGTGTTTTAGTAGGATGGTTATCTACAAAGTCACGACGGATAGGGTGACATTGCTTTTGCGCGTCCCGTTGTACAGTACCGAGTGTGAAGATCGGAGTGAACGTCGTCGAAACGTTCTGATAACGTTTTTATGGATCTTTCTGCTCGGTACACTACTTCTTCCTTTATACAATCTCTATTGGGCTGTGCGATGATGTTGGCCGAACAAGTTCATCTCTGGCAAAGGTCACCACCGTCAAAACGTCAAGCCAACGTTAAAACGACCCGTCAAATCGTCACTTCACCACAGCGCTGTAGCGTTTCCAGTAGTTCGTCACCATTTCACGTCACACGTTGTTGATAAGGCTCAAATCGATATCTATTTCTTTCCTCCAGTCGCTTATGGACTTTTTTTTCGCCATTTTTTCTGTTACTTATTGACCGCTTTTTATTTGTACTATTGCAATAGGAAATTGTACAATCTTCATTAGGGTAACAATAAGTGTGCTATAGTCTACTGCATTTTATCGCCCGCATCCAAAATTTGGAAATCGTTGGATTCATGCAATATTTACTCTCGGAACTTTACGACGGCGGCATCTCGCTGTCCAATTCGACCGCTTGTCTATCTCCACCGTTAGACGGCAGTGAAGAAATGCCCCAAGATATATTGGACGCTACTGCCAGCAATAGCTACGATAATGCCCATAAATGGTTATTCACCTACGATGATCAATCGGCAAAAAGAGCAAAAAATGATATGGATAAAAGCAAGAAACAAGCTATGGCAGCCAAACTCAATCGAGAGAAGAAGAAAAAGTATATCTCTGAGTTAGAATGTCGCGTCAAAACACTCCGCGAAAGTGATAAGTTACAACGAGAGAAATTACAATTTGCCAAGGAACGAATCGATAGTTTAGAAAATGAAGTTAGCTATCTGAAAAGTGTCTTGGCCCATGATAGTCAACTTTCCAAGTTGTTAAGAAATATTCCCAATACACCCGATGTGCAATTGGATTCTTCTTTACTCCATCATCACGCGCATACGATTGGCAATCAATCCAAGAGAAAATACAATCAGGACCAACCATTGCCTCCAGTTAGCTTGATTGATGGTGATCTAAATAGCGACGACGATAACATGGCGCCTCCTGTTTGCTGTAAAAAATTGCGTTCTAACGTTCAATCTGCTGCTGGAATATGCTTACATGTGTCTGAACAAAAAGTGACGATTGAGCTATGCTCCGAATGTAGCCGTAAAGCATCTAGTCTGAACCACTAGCTGTTTCATAAAACTTTACTATTATGAATTCTATTTAATGGTCTGTAATGCTATAAGCACTGATTTAGCATAAAAAAAATTTCAATTTGCTGTTAATGTAAAATGATGTATACTTAGAGGAACATCCTTTCACGATTAATGAGTTATAATTATCAAGCTACTGTATTAATGAGGATGATTCTTGTAATACTATAGACGATAGTACTGTATTACAACTGCCTGTGCTTGTAGTAGCCAATACAGTGTAGTGATTGCATTGATTAATCATCATCTTATTAAAACAGATTGTCTCAAAATGGATCTCTTTTGTATCTCGTTTCTACAGATACCCGATTTTCAAATAAGGCTATGAAACTTAAAAATAATCCAAAACTAGAAATAACTAACTGGTAAAGTATTTGCCATACATCAATATAATCATTCGAAAAAGCAAATTTTTTGACAAACCTTCTCCATTTTTTTGTATATCATATTAATGCATATGCACGTAAACGCTAATACTATCGGGCTGTCGTTAAAGACTATTCTAAGCGCGTAAGACTTTAAAGGTAATGCCCACTTAAAAAATCCAAATACTCATGAAGCGCTGGATACGAGTAGGTTAAACATACTGTAAGTAATGATGTTTATCTTATTGTTGGCAACCAATATATTTTATTATTCAACGTTGTTGTGCCAAAGATTGATCATGTTGACGTTGAATTTGTTGAAATCATTTGCGCTGTGATATTTTGACCGATTTTTGTCAAGTGTTGAAGATCCACATTACATTAGTAACGTAGAAATAATGCGACTAGATAGAATGTGCTAGTATGATCAGACAATCTCAGTAGGATATGCTTTCTGAAATTCGCATACCGTCTTCATGATGTCGATGTTATTCATGTATATGGCGTTATTTTTGCCGTCGTTATTATTCATAATGATGATATACTCGTGTATATATATATATATACGGGTATATATACGCGTATTGCGTCTGCATGGTGTAGCCATCGACTACTAGAAAAGTATTAGATTTTCTCTCTGGTAGTCCTTGGGGTAGCAATGACTACGAAAATTGGCCCTTAAATCGATGCTGTATTGTGTATCAAATCTATGAGATATCCCAGCATACATACGCATGTTTAATTAAATAAGACGGTACTCGTGCACTAGATAGATGAAAACACCAGTACATTATACTTATTTGACCTTATGCGGTATAAAAAGTGCAGTTAATTATACAATACTATATATGCCGACGCAGATACATACTGCAATATATTTGAATGCAAATGAAATGCTAACAGTGTTCGATCTTGCATGCCACGCTGCTGAGCAGCAGATATCGCAGAAATTAATAATAATATTAAGAAATGAAAACAAAACTGCATTGAACTGCAGTAGATTAACAACTTGGATGCCGTATGAAGTCATACGAATCTTTAATCACTAATTTAAGTAACAGTACAACGCACATGAATTGTACTTCAGTGCGTAAATCTGTACTTGATCATCCTCTTCCAGGAGTCCCCCCTCTCTCTTTACGCATTAATCGGATTTAATCCTTACGATATGCATATTAGGAACGATTAATAAGATCCGTGTAGAATCTTCCCATTGTTATTCTATAACGTTTGCCATATATCCTGATGGACTTTTTCTTTTTAAACAATGATTATGTATTTTGTTTTTTACAGAAAATAAAATGTATAACCTGAACCGAACTATTTAGGAGTTGTTTCTTTTTGTTTATTGATATGCTCATCCTATAATTTTAGGTCATGATGAACGTAGAAAATGAGTTGATAGTACTAATTACCCTACCCGTCTTCTAGCTGTCTGCCTAGTTGAGGCTATAAGTATTCGATAACAACAAGTGAAGCTTAATGTTATCATGTATTATAATACTGTATTCCAAATTTGCATTTTGAGTCTGTACACTTGATGGATAAATAAGTGGAGAATTTTAGTGTACAAGTGTCTATAAATCATCATCCATTCCTTAATCATAACTGACGAAGAGAAATTTATTCTATGAGATTTTTAGTCAATTGTATATCATCTCAGCAAATAAGGCGGTTTTAACGGTTTTAATATACGAATATCATCGCTTACACAATTTCACACATTTCTACAATCAATTGTAATATTTAGAGATCGATGCAATGTCTCTATTTGAATCATACAGGGCGTAATGGATTAATTAGTTTGCACTGTACTCCAAATCCTATCCATCACCATGGACACATGGAATCATATTATGGAGGAATTACAATTTCCTATTTAAAATTGAAGTGTAATTTGCTTAAAGAGCTAATATCAGATAATTAAAGCTCTTCTTTCCTATCTATCTTGATCAATTCAACTTCAAATACCAGAGTAGCTCCACCTAGATAGTAAATAAACTTTTTACATTTAGGCATTGGAAACCCTTGTTTTCTGTTATAAAACGTTAGCTATAAATTATAAGATGCATCTTTAATAGCAATTGACCTGGAATTTTAGGAGGTGCACCAGAATCACCGTATCCTAAATTTGGTGGGATGATAAGTCTCCTCTTTTCTCCTTCACACATTCTGTAATAAGTGCAGTCATTACGCTTAGTAGAAATTTTTGGCTCGAAGCAATGTCCTATTCTACAGGTGGATAGCTTGAAAGGACTGCAGTGCATATATACGCGTACAACTAATTAACTTGATAGTAGACTATTAGTAGTACAGTAATGCGCATATAATGTGTTATATACGTATATCCATCCTATTATCGAACATCTTTCTCTAGTTAATAATAATATTACTATCGATATTGATCACTACCTTTGAAGGTACGGTAAAAAGTTTGAATCTATTGGTACGTTATATTTTTATATGAGAAATATGATACAGTCGCGCAGACGAGTAGTTACAAGATTTAAGAGAGCTTACACATTACAAAGTATTCAAGGTCCTCAATACTTAGTGCGCAAATTACGTTTTTATTAACTAATTTTATTTCCATAACCATTTCGTTACTAACGTAATATTTATTGTATAGAATTTGCTGTGATTTATTACAGGACTATTTGATCTTACCTCAATAATCCTTGGTCCCAACCTACAAACAATATGCAATGATTGATTAATGATTTGGAAGCAATACTGTAGTTTTATTAAGTGTATCAATGAAACCATAAGCATTAAGTTCGATGATGCAGTAAATGATCTAGCAGTTGATCAGCAAATTTAACTGTAGTTGGATTATACTTTTTTACGTAAAGAGCTTCTAAACACGACTCTATAGTAACTAGATCTATTACAATTTTCTAGTTTAGCAATGACATATAGAGGAAGACTCGTCAGTCTCGTTGTTTACATGTAATTTGTATTCGCCACTTCGTAGGAGAGAGATAGAAAGCACTACAATACCAAATAGTGTAATAGTATATAAATTTACCTTTTATAACTTGCCCTGCACCTAACTTGAATACAAATGGATCTCCACGCCCAATGCTGCTGTCAAATTCTGTACCATCTTTTTTCAGAGTTCCCTAAATACGCGTATGTGTTAATGATACATAGCTTGAAACAGTCCAACAAAACGTTGTGAAAGATATTACTCCCAAAGGACAGTACTGTGCTATGAGAATGTGTGGTTTCTCAACGTTGTAATATTGTATAAAATACAAGAATTCAACATCAACGCATTGCTGTGTTCTTAAATTGGTTACGCTAAAATTGTATGATTACTAATATCCGCAAAGGCTGCAATATTTTTCAACTACTGTTTCAGTCTGTACTTATAAGCTTTTCATGCTGTCAAGTCCATTGCTACGAGTACTGTACAGTATATTAGTGGACTGAAGTTTATACACAGTATTTAAAGCGTGCAGTACTGCTATCCATTTCAATGATGATGGCTGATGACTACCATGAGCATTCGTTGCTGTACGCGTATGTATATTTAACTTAGTCAGCGCTTCCAGACGACGATTAGTAACACGCTTGATGATCTATTACAATAAAAAGGAAAGAGTAGGTCTTGCAAGTGTTGTAGTTCTTCTATCATTCAATAGACTGTCTTTTCCACTGTATAAGAAGTGGTTGCTAGCTAGAGCATCCTAGAACTTTTGTCCGTTGATTACAAAGCATACTAACCATTCATCGTCACTATTTGTCATTAATTCTTCCATGATTATATAATATTACAGTCAAAGTACGAGTACGCACGCAGTATTATTGTAATTATTAATTCATTATTTGTCCAAGTCTTTATCAAGTTTATCTTCCATGCGCAAAGATGGCGTTACCCTTATGCGTGTTTGTTGGTTAATGAATTGTGCGATCAATAATGTTAGCAATTTTTCTTTTCATATCATAACTACTGTCTAGTACATAAGAAGAGGCTGATTAACCGAATGGAGAAGTTAACGTGCTTGCCAATTACCGTGTAGTGCATATGCAGAGTATCTCCTTTTTTAGATCGGATTTTACAGTCGGGGATTCTCTTTTTAATCCCAATTTGCAATTTGTCTTCAGCCAGGCCTGTATCCAAGAATACAGCGACCACGATGAATAGACAAAGGATCCAAGAGATGCTGCGTTTTAAATCCATTCGTTATACGATTTAACGGTGGCAGAAAGAATTCTTCTAATCGTCGAGAATGGGTTAATGGACTCTCTCGACAGCGTTAGCTTTTAGTCTTCACTTGAACTAGTCAGTTAGAACTTCGAAGGTGCCTGCAGCCAGAACACTAGTTGTACAAGGTACAGTACAGTAGCTCATTTTCGGGCCACCGTGTAGTACAGTTCAGTATAGTAGGATTTTCTTCCTTTGTTACCTTCATGGACTACAGTGTACAGTGTACAGTATAGTACTGTACGCTACAGTACATCAAACTAATGGCCAATGAAAGTGCAATAAAGGCTTTTTCGCGGCCATTTTTGGCATCAAATCAACTTAATTTTTTAATATGTAGAATTCAATTTTAGTTATTGAAGCACGGTTAAAAATCCCTTAAAATAGACGAAAAAATAGAGAAAAATTCAATATTTCTAGAGTGAAAGATTTTACTGCTAATTCAGCTTTAGTGGCCGTAAATGACAATTTTAAAAATAGAACATTAGGATGAGTATAAGCATTAGACATCAGAAATCAACTTGATTTTTTAATATGTAGAATTCAATTTTAGTTATTGAAGCAAGGCCCAAAATCCCTTAAAATAGATAAAAAAAAATAGAGAAAAATTCAACATTTCTAGAGTGAAATATTTTACTGCTAATTCAGCTTTAGTGGCCGTAAATGACAATTTTAAAAATAGAACATTCCAATGAGTATAAGCATTAGACTAAAGAAAAGATAGCGTTTGTCGCAAGAAATGGTTGATTGGCTTAAGAGTGTGCTGTTACTCATTAGAAAAGCTTGTAACAGCGAAATGACTCGCTCTGTAGCCTATTCAATATCTTCATATATCATATAAATAGAATGATAAAACTTCAAAATTTGGCACTTCTTTCTATGGATACGAAATAGCAAGTGCTCTATTTTTAGGTTTTAACAGCTTTTAGACTAGGATTTTGCATCTTCAATTTTCTTGATTGCACTTTCACTGGCCATTACTGTACAAGGAAACCTTTAAGCTTCGTACTGTACAGTACAGTACATCTCTGCTTGGTACTGTAGTGTATTGTACTGTACAGTACTGTACTGTTTGCCAGATGTACTGGATCGTATCGGATCGTATCGGATCGATCTTGCCCCGTCCAGTATTACACAATAACGCGGTTCAGTTCAATTTCTCTGCCTTTCATACCCTTGGCGGCCATTTGCAAACAAGGCTTAAACGTTGTGGGAATCCTTTGCCATCCATCATGACTTCGTCGGCGTACGTATCCAATAGCCTAGCCTTAGAATAATACAAGGATCATGATATTGATTGTATATTTATTTTTTTATCTTGGCTTTGAATTTTCATCCTTGTTGAAAGATTGATGTAGCGTACCTTCGTCTTGATACCCATAGTCCAAGTTGTGTAGTTAGGACGGACTAAGGTAGATGACTTGCCTTTGCAAAATTGCAGGTAGTAGCATTTAATAGGGTGGATAATCTTTGTCACAGGGTTCGTTGGCGCAAAGATGGAGTACCACTACCTTAGAATAGATAGAATGATATTAATTGTACGCTGATTTCTTATTTCGGATTTGAATTTTTATCCATGTTGGAAGATTAGTGTTGCGCACTTTCGTCTTCTTACCCATAGTGTAGTCGTGACAGTCTAAGGTGCATGACTTGCTTTTGCAAAATTGCAAGAAGTAGCAATCAATAGGGTGGATAATCTCTGTTAATGGGTTCGTTGGTGCATGGATCAAATAGCCTTACCTTACAATGATCATAATGTTAGTTACATACTTACTTTTATCTCAGCTTTGAAGTTTCATCCATGTTGAAAGATTGGTGTAGCGAAACTTCAATCTGACCCATAGCGTGTAGTCATGACAATCGAAGGGAGATAACTTGCCTTTGCAAAATTGCAAGTAGTAGCAACAAATAGTGCGGATAGTCCCTATTAAAGGGTTTATTGGCATATGCATTCTTACCTTAGAATAGTACAATAATCATGATATTAATTATAGACTTATTTTTATCTGCGATTTGATTTATAATCCTTGTTGAAAGATTAATTTACCCTTGTGTAGTAGCTATGACAAATCTAAGCTAGTTGACTTGCCTTTGCAAAATTGCAGGTAGTTGCAACAAATAAGGTGGATAGTCTCTGATAAAGGCTTCGTTGACGCATTCATTGAATAGCATTGCCGTGGAAATGATTATGATATTAGTTGTGCTTCTTTTTTATCCATACTGAAAGATTGAAAGTTTTATGTAGCGCACTTCCATATTCTTACCGACAGTGTAGTGATGACAGTCTAACATAGAGGACTTGCCTTTACAAAATTGCAGGTAGTAGCAACCAATAGTGCGGATAGCCCCTGTTAAAGCTCACTTATTAGAGATAAAAGATGATGGTTGTTTGTAATTTTCACTTGTTATGTTATGCTATAGACTAGTTTATTAGCTAAGATAATTTGCTCAATAAGACTCGTAATAGTAGTTTCCTACTTTTCGCGTATGGAAAGCCCTGTTGTAACCACAATTGAATTTTGCAACTTGCTATAATTTTAAATAGCTCATTGTTGATTTCAATAATAATCATAATTGGAATAAATCCATGTAGGCAAAAACCTAAATCTGAGATGACGCCAGAAGAGCTGGCCAAAGTGGAAGAGGAATTATTTAATACCGGCCCTTTATCCATTCTAACACAAGCTGTAAAAAATAGCGACCAAGTATTGATTAATTGCCGTAACAACAGGAAGATTTTAGCGCGTGTCAAAGCTTTCGATAGGCATTGCAACATGGTATTAGAAAATGTCAAAGAGATGTGGACAGAAACGCCAAGGACAGGGAAAGGAAGGAAAGCTAAACCTGTCAATAAAGATCGTTATATTTCTAAAATGTTCTTACGTGGAGACTCTGTTATACTAGTATTAAAGAATCCGCTAACTGCTGCTGAAGTCCCTGATAAATAAGCATCTATTAACTTATGTAATATTGGTTTCCGTCCTTGTGACTGTTCTATTCATTTTTAGTTGATGTCAAAATTATAGCTAAAAATGTCGGTTTTATTTGCCACTTTTGTGTCTGTGTAAAATACGATGGAGCACCATCAAGTTGATATTTTAATATGCAATTTCAATCATGCATAAAAAATATAATGTAAAACCGATATCACTTACGGACTGCTTCAATACGCACTGGATCTTATCCAACCGTTTCTCTATTGAAGCCATAGTCAATCCTTAATGATTTAGTCCAATATGTACAATTCCAAATTATCCTGGTAATGCTACGGTATTGCAGATGAGTTGGCAATTTTTTTTGTTAATAGCATGAAGTAAATATTTTGTACTTGTATTATGTTCATATTTTGTAAGCCAAATTATTAATTACCTATCCTTTCAGCCTGTATGCAATCGCCAGCCCTGTACTTGTACTCAATTTTCGTTTACTGTAATGTAGTGCTTGCTTATTCTATTTCGATCAAAGGTGTACCAGGTAATGAATACACCATTAAAGATGCTACACTCTTGACCTTATTATACTTATATAGAAGAGGTAATAAAATAAATCAATCCAATTTTGTCCTTTCAAAACTTCAAATTAACCTCTTGTGTTACAGCTATATATACCCTTAGAATATGCTTTCAAAGTCATGCAATGTATAAAAACTCATAAATCATATGTGCATTAACTTTAATTGAGACAGTTTATTGTTAGTAATCTTACCGATTGCTATGATTGTTTAATGCACTGAAAGAGTAGAACGGTAAAGGACTTGCAATCCCTTATTGGAATTGAACTACTCTTAAAATACTACATAATACAGTATTATAGGTATAATTGTTAGGATAGACTCGTCGATTTCATGTAGTGCATAGTAAGGTAAAAGTTAACAATTCGTATATGTGTATTAAACTTCGTATTCTTATTACTTGAGATACCGCCAGTAGATTCTAGGTTAGATTAATTTGGTGCTATTAAATACTACGTATTTTCCGCCTCAATCGTAAAGGTAGAAATATCCTCTTTATTCTGTAGTCAAAAAGCTTTTGTCATCTAGATAATCATATTTTAGTTATTAGAAATGATATAATTCTGATCATAAATTTGAAGTTCGAATGAAGTACTTAGCTAGCATGTACTTTACGATACTCTTCCATCATGACCTGATGTTGACATATAAACGATTACAGTCTGGACGCTGAGCAGTTTATAAAGTGATTACAGTCTGGACACTAAGCAGTTTATAATATTCTAGTCATATAAAAATGAAAACCATCTAATATCATCGTTAAAGAAATTTCTTACCAGGCAAGGAGTGCAAGTACGCTCATATATTACTGTACTACCAGGCTTTACAAAAATTATTACAAGTATGATTTTATAGGTGATAATAGTAATTAACATATATTTCGATCATTTATTAGACTCTTACAAAGTAGATTTAATCTATAACGTCACATTAGGGTTTTTTTGATATCAAAGATTCTGTTAATTGATCGACGTAATATACAATTGAGTAAAAAATGTATAAGATTGGTCCAAATATGTTTGCAGGTTGTAATAAGTAGCAATGACATAGTATTATTACAGGCTGATGATGGAACTGTACAAAGTGGACGCGAGTTACAGAAAACGTCTAGGATTCAAAGTATATAAACGTTCAATTACAGAGTGTCAAGTATAAAATGACTTTCGCTCAACTAATTTTTAATCAATGATAAAGTTATTTGAATGCATTTCTTTAAGTATTAACTATACATCTAGTTTTTAAATCACGAGAAATTTTAAGTTTTTGTTTCTGTATACTCAGTTTATAATAACATTAAGTCAACCAAACCATCAGTAAGGGTAAACAAATTGAATATATCATACAAAAGGATAGTGAAAATATACAAATTTTGGCCGCACTATAAACGAAACAAAAAAAAACAACTTATATGAATACGAATTTAATTATGATAACCATATTAAGCTTTCGATCTTGGAAAAACTCGATAATAACTAATTCATTACTGAAATTCTAGTAAGTCGTTAACATAAATAT
The DNA here is from genome assembly GCF_000150275.1 of Trichoplax adhaerens. Classification (NCBI taxonomy): domain Eukaryota; kingdom Metazoa; phylum Placozoa; class Uniplacotomia; order Trichoplacea; family Trichoplacidae; genus Trichoplax; species Trichoplax adhaerens. The sequence continues at coordinate 883,784 of NW_002060948.1, forward strand.
AGTATTCTGTAGACATTAGGCCTTAAAAATATACGCGAATTAACTGAAGGAATGCGTGACACTTAATAAAATTTTCTGAAAGGTATCGAATTCCTATCTTTGCCAATAAAAATTAGTGTTTTGTAATACTATATCGTGAACAATATAAAAATATTAGTCATCTGCAGAATATGTAGTTATAATAGGTACTTATGAAATATAATATGTATTTAATTAATTAATTATTGATATAAATTGAGTTAATTATATCACTTTATAATACTCGTATAACCTACACGCACGTATAAAATGCTCACAATCAAAAGAAATGTGATATCTAAAGAGATATTTTTCAATCCATAGAATAGGCAGGTATAATCAAAATTCTCTATGCTATTAGACCTATATCGCCACTGTCACTTCCAACCAATACCGTCTTGGTGAGTGGAAGGGCAGCAATACTCTTCACCGAGCCTTTCATGAAATTTGAATGCAGCTTATGACATGTATAAGTTGCCTACCATTCAATAACGATAACAACTTTATTACACATCAACAAGTTACAAGGAGAAGTACATTATTATAATAACGGATACTTTGTATTACATTTTCGTCCATTTCCGAGTGAACACCAAATTTATTTGCTTGTGATATTGATAATATTTGATCTTTATAGGTTGTAAATGTATGTACCGGTTCGGTTTGCCCTAAAAAATTATGATTAGTGTAAGGGCATACACTAAATAGCTTTAAATTTTATTTTTTAATAAGTATCGCAATGTTTTCAATATTACTATCCAAGAAATGTTAATTTTCTATAAATACCTCGTAATGAGCAAACCAATTTACCATCTTCTCGCCATGCACAGATTTTATGATCTCCGGATGATGATAGAAACGTACTACTACCAAATGGCTTAAGCTAAAAATAGAAAATCCTCTTTATGTCAAGTTAATGTAATGTTTTAAAATTTAATACAATCTAATTATAGTATTAGAGGATTAGATTTACACTCAGAATATCTCCACTATGAGCTTCCCATCTTGCTTCAATGAAACCAGTTCTGTTATCTAATACTGATATTTTACCAGAGGCAAATCCGACAGCCACAAAATTTCCATTATTACCAGAACAGATACTTTTAATAGCATCTAGAATTATGTGAATGAGAAATTGTTTTCAGTTTCTGAGATAACTACAAAAAGTACCTGATAAACGTAGATTTAAATACTAAAATGAATTAATTGATTATAACCAGAATCCGAAACCGACGCTTTCCAGTCATATACTATATTTCCACTTCGGGTATCAATAAATCTAATGCAATATTATTTGAAAAATATTTAATAAAAGCTAGATACAATATATTAATTAATTAATAACTTATACTTCTTGATTAAACTGGCAATAGAACATCATTTAAATATTTTGATTAGCGATCCGTAAATTTAAGCTTTATATGGTCAATCTACCTTAAATTGCCATCTATAGAGGCTATTATAAGAGTTGTCGACGGTGACGGTAATTTTGTAAGTGAACAAGCTGGCTTTTCCGGCAATTTTATTTCACGTAAAGTTTTGCCTGTCTCACCATCCCACACCTATGAAATTTTAATACTTATCTAGAAGAGTGCGCTAAAAAGTACAAATTTATAGTTTGTATTTAGGACTTACATGAACAGCACCTCCATCGCAGGATACTACTTTCTCGGTTAAATTTAAGTAATCAACAGAGATGATATATCTGCTATGGTGTGAATACGTTAGCTTGCTTTTACAGCGATAAGAACTGTCTTTGACATTTTCAATTGACCATAGTTTTACTGTTTTATCACGACTGCCGGACAAGAAATGCTTTTCATTATTGAAAGCGTACAAACTTCGGACTGGCCAAATATGATCTAGGCAACAAATAAGGCTTCAGTATAAAGATTCTTTACCGAAAAGACATTATACTATATTTTATCTAAATAACTATATTAAAATTTTAATTTTAAAAATTTCAATTACCCGAAAAAGTTTGTAGATGCATTTGGAGGAAAGAAAATTTGCCACGAGTTTGAGAACCTTTTAATAAGTTTTTACATTAGTAAAAAACTCAAATCATATTGTAGGAACAAAAAATTTCTGAAAAAGAACTTACTAATTTGATTTTCCCAGTACGATAACCACGTACTACTTAAGTGATGGCGCTCATCAATATGAATATCACTAAAATTTGCAAGTGCGGTATATTTCTAAGTTGATATTTCATTCGACACGATAGTAACGTTACTTGAAATAATCTAGCACTATCAAGAACCCACTATCGTAATTTTATGATCATAAGTTTATGTTTATTACCTATTCTCTCCACCTGATGGATCAAAAGTATTCAGCCCATTCACGCTTTGTCTACTATAGTTATATTCGGTTTAGATAGTGTAAGTGAGAATAGTTTCATGCATAGCACGTTACGTAATAAAAAATCTCTGTAAGTTAAGGTGAATATTACAGCAGGATTTAACTCATAATTGTCAGATTACCTATTTGATTCTGTGGTACTCAAATCTGGATTGGGATCGTTTTTGTTTGCAAGTCGTTCATCATATGACAGTGCTAACTGCCATATTAAATCATGGTTACATAAATTTTCTCCAATAAAAATATCTCCGATAAGTTTACAAAATCCCACATAGGAATAATATGCCATAGATGCATTAAAAACGACCTTTCATCAAGATAAAGCATCAGTAATTTAAACGATATGTACGCGATACATGCAACTGAATGCTGAAAAATGATTCCTCCTTACTTGTAATTGTGGAAGCGATGGACAGTTATGGTCCGATGAATCAGAGAATCCATAGTTTTTACTATCTTCGTCGGCAATATAGTCGATTCCTTTATGTTCTGATATCTCTAATTTATTAGGAATGTAATCTACAGATTCACCTGAAACATTCATTGTTATGATTTTAGAGCTTTGGTTTATCATTATTGATATTATCATAGCAATAGCTAGTTACCCACCATTTTCGAGACCTTTCTGCTCGTTGGAATGAACCCGATCAAAACAAGAAAAATAAAGCTGTATAGTATCTGCAAGTAAGTCACGAGCATTATCTCGGCCTATTCGTTCACCGATGTATCGTAACACATTGATCATATATTGGCATATACCAACTCGAGCAATACCACCACCAGGAAACATTAATGTACCAGAAGCAATAACTTTTATTAACGGCTGAAATACTACCAAGGCTAAAGACTATATATAACATATTTATGAATAAATATCTACAATCGGATTAGGCGAGAATAAATAAGAATTTTTTCATACCTCAACATTCTGCAATAATTCCTTGTTCTTAGTGTACGGTAGGCAAGCTCTAAATAAGAGCATAGAACCAATTAATCCACCCTCGATCTTCGAACTTAACCGCTTATCATTTGCATTATTAATCTGCAATTAAAGATATACGTTAATGCCACCTCGCCTATCTTACATTACCTTTCAATCATCTTTAAAGTAATGTAGTGGGATTAAATAAGCGGATTTTCTTGCGGAATATTATTAATACAGTTACAAGTAAATGTATAGTACATAGAATTATGCACTTATATATCTGCATACTTACAGCAGACACAATAGCCGGAACATATTGCTGAAATAATACGGAAGGCCCGTACACTTTACAGATATGGGCTAGCAAATCTACCAGATATCCGTACTTAATGGTCTCATTAACATTACTTGATCGTATATACGTATCTGTAGTATCGCTCCATACGTAGCCTGATGGTAGCAGTCTCAGCGCTTGATTTGCAATATATCTGCCCGTAAGAATTGGGCCCATAAAAGGAATTATTTCTTTAAGTGTTTCGACAGCAGCTTGACATACTTTAGATTCAGTAATGTTTTTTGCGTTATTAGAAAGACTACTAGATTTTCTGCTGTCTCCATCCGAAGCTCTACTATCTACGTGATACTTTTCATTTTGAGTGGATTTATGCTTATCTCTTTCGCTACCAGAGAAACTATGTGACCTAAAGAGCATTCCATCGTCACTGTCAACAATTTTTGGATCCGAGGGAACTGTTAATGTATCAGAGATTCCTCGATTTGGTGGTTCTTCAGTGACTTGCAGTTCCAAAGAGGATCTGTCTGGTCCCTCTTCTTCGCTGTGTTTTCTTACAGTATCACTTGGTGGTCGATTTTTTTTGTTACTACCACTTAGGTATGATACGTAATCTATAGCTATTGAATTGCGTCGAAATTTAGTTTTCCGTGAAGCGCTAGATTTTCTAGAGGATGAACTACTTTGTAGAGGACTTTCAGTGTTCGATCTTTTCGGACCAGGTCGGCGAGGATGTCGATTGACACTTTTGACATTATGAGGTAGTGACTCAATTAAAAAAGGGAGAAAATTTTCGATGTATGATTGTAATCCAAGATAGTTAATAAGATTCATAGTAAAATGAATGTTTAAAAGATGAACATGATCTTCCACAGGAATTTTAGATTCAAACAATTTTAGTATTGGTTTAACAAGAGATGCATTGCTAGTTTTCATACCCATGTGTTTGCCAAGAATATTAAATAAATGATATGCCGCCTTATATTTTAATTCGTTATCCTCAAATAGGATCATAATATGAGGCAGTAATAATTCCAACCCTATGGAATCTAACTGCGACATTAGTTGTGGAAGTTTCGTTTGACAAAGTTTTACTATTGCTTGTAACTTGCCTCTAATAGGGAATCGACTTGCCTCTAGCGGGAATCGACTTGCCACTAATGGGAATCGATCTGCCTCTAAAGCTGTAGCTAAAACACTGCCAGGTATTTCTTTTGATAATTTTCTTAAAATACTACCAATACTATCCTTTTCTCCTTTTTTTGAGCTGGTTGACAAACCCTCGTTGGCCTCATCTAAAATAGGTCCACCAGTTTCGGTCTGAATTATATGCTCGGGAGTAGTATTTTGATTTGGTGTATTACCACCTCCAACGGGAACTTGTAAGGATACAGCAATGTTATTTTTACCACTCGCATGTACGCTATTTGTCTTACTATTAGAAGGCGTTGAAGAAAGGTTAGCAGGCTGATCATGCACAGGTTTATTAGTTTCATTGGCTTGATATTGATCAGTTGAATTAGATCTAGGTTTTCCTTGACTCGTATCTGGACGATTATTTATAGTCTGGAGTTCACAGATAAAGGCATAAAGATCTTTAAAGTAATCTGGAAATGAAAATTTTGATGTACAGGAACTTATCATCAATGCCGGTGTTACAATGGGCAATCCATCATCGCTAAATAATTTTAATGATGATTCACTCGAATTTTCAGTATCTTCGCCTAGCGTCATTAATTCGTGAATGACTTTACATAATGAACTACGGGGATAAAACGAAAGCAGACGAAAATAGATGTTATGATACGCAATAAACTTAACACAAACCTGATCGTACATAACTATATACAGTACTAACCGAGGCAAATTAGTAATCGAATTACTGCTACTTTTACAGATTGCTTTGCAGATCTCTCTCCTTTCTTTTACGTCTAATGTTGGCGATAGCATGCGTAATTTGTCAGAAAAGAGCATCTCTCCCAACAAGAAACCTAGTGACTTCATATCTTCTGTTATGAGATGGTCCAATGACACGGCTCCAGACTATCAATAGTTTAACTTAATTATAATCTGACAGATGCTGACGTACAAATCATGACTTAACAGTAATAAGACGAATTCATATATCTATGAGAATTCGAGCGGCGTTGTTTTAGAATAACATTAAGGTAGTTTGATCAAACGGTAAATTATACTGTCATACATATCTAATAATTTACCTTAGTTATATTCGAGGATTCCTCTTCTTTCTTTTTTCCTTTAGTATCTTTCTCTTTGTCCTTATCTTTATCTTTATCTTTATCTTTTTCTTTTTCTTTTTCTTTGAGTTGCTTGGAATCTTGCGTTGTACTATTAGAATCCGTTACGTTATTCGTTCTTGACATTTCTTCATGGCCTAACTTAAGGGACTGCGCTAAACATTTCTTCTTAAAGTGAGCCAAAGATTCATAGTTATCTAATATCTCTAATGGTTCAAATCCATCGGGTAAAAGGATCTGGCCAACCTTCAATTTATTCTGAACCTTAGAGTCACTATCATTACGTTGTTGCCTAAAAAGTGATAGGGGAGATCTTAGTTGACTCTTTAAACTCATACTTGGGCTAGATTCTTGATCTGCAGTATGAGCTAGTAAATGTTCTGGAGCGTTAGTGCTATCTATTGAAATTTCTAGGACGTCATCATTTGTTAAATCGATAGAGTCCTGCTTTGAAGAATAACGTCCAACTCCATCTTGTGATGATTCGTTAGCTTCAGATTGTGACGAAGCCTTAGATTGATTTTTATTACGCAGTAAAACATTAGCAGCTGATGCGATACTATTGGGTGATTTCCATTTAGGATGTGGTTCAGTAAACAATTGAACAGTACCATAATTCATCGGTTTTTCATGATTATCAGCAAGATGCAAGTGCACATTTTTAGCTTTAACAGCAGCTTTACCACTTAATTTATATCCAAATATAAGGTCAATCCAATGATGAAGTCTTTTACTAACGTGTTCTCCGTCTAATAAATGTTTATGTCGACGCACGAAATCTTCCGGACTAGAAGCCCAAGGGTTTACTTGTAAATCAGGCATATCGGTATGAATCGATGTGAAGATTGAAGGATCAGTAAAGAATTCAGGTATGCATTCGTCAGGAGTCCATTCTTGTAATTTTTGTATCGTTGAGGGGTATTCTGCGGGTACCCATTCTGAACGAACATACTGGCATAGAACAGCACGCCGCATTCGACGTGCTAAATAAACATGGTAAGTAATCTCTGACAAACCATCAGAGACATGATGACGTACGTGTATTCCACTGTCATTTGAGTTATTCCTTCCCGAGGATTCGTATGTCGCATCCAATTGTCGATCTCCTTTATTCAAGCGAAATTTAGACTTTTTAAGGTCGCGCCAAGAGCTATCAGAACGGCTAAAATCGACTACCCAGGGAAGAATAGGATGATTATTGGGATCACCAAATCTACGACCGGCCAATCGATTCAATGCCATTAAATAGTCAAAATTGCTAATCTTGTTGTTAGTCCAATTGGTCACCAATTGCGGTAGATCGCACATCATATCGGATAATTTGTTTAGAAGACGATGCTGATATTTCAATGATGTAATTGATGGCTTCTTATTTCCAAGCTTCTCAGAAAAATTTAAAAGTGTTTGCTTCGCATTTTCTAAAGCGTGTTGATTATTAACAGCTAAATTCTTATTCGAGAGTGTCATACTTGTGACGAAAGCTGATCCTCTTCGCATAGTTAATTTATCTTTCGAAGGGATAGCATTTCCACCAATCGGAAGGCGTGCGCTAGGCGGAGGAGTTGGTCCCGAAACTTGCACTTTTGCTGGGGTAGGATTTCCAACCAGACGATTAGCAAGCGCATATAGATCATCTGCAGTTTCCATATTATCGTCCTTTTCACGTTTTTCATCAATACTGGTTGCATTAAGAGTATTTGCAGCCTTTTTGTCTTCTTTACTAGGGATAACCTCACATCGAAATTGAAGACCCGATAATCGAACCCAATAATTTTCATCGATTAAAACATCTTCTAGTGAAAATTGACCGACACCAATGCCGCAACAATGATACGCATGAAGTGCATTTAATATTTGATAAACAATAAATAACGGCTTAGAAAGAGAAGACGTTAGCATAGCAGGACTATACATTACTACATCTCGTAATGTATATGAGGCATATGGTTGTATAAAATAAAATGCTTTTTCTGTTTCTAAAGCACAGATAATAGGCAGTAGATTTGCATTTTGAGTATTATTTAGACTAGAATGGATTACATGCTGTATTTGTTGTATATGTTCTTGTTGGTGAATATGTTGTTGAAAAGAATGCTTCAGTCTTTGAAATAGGTTGGTACGGACATCATCTCTTTCTTGCTGATGTATTTTACTTTGATGCCAGCTTGACTCGCTATCTGATTCAGCTTCACTCTTATCGACCGTTATGTTGACAGTAGGAACAAGAGTCTGACTATCTCGTCTAGCTCCGTCGACAACTGGTGCTGCTGGAGTATCTCCAGAATTTCCTGTAGTTGCGCGAACAAGTTGTATACCATATAATCCAGATAAGATACTTTGTATTAGCTCCTGAAAAACGATACAATAAAGGAATATTCTAAAGTTCTGTTACTTCGTATGAATACACTAACAAATGAGTTATTTTATTTCACGTTACATCAAGATAGCATATCTTCTATTTCAAATAATTATTAATGAAAGACCTCATCAATTGTTTATTATATGTTTTATTTTTGTAAGGGCAAATTTAAGCCTATATAATTTTATAACCTTTAAAGGAATTTTGATATAAGTGCATGGTGATACAGCTTCAAACGAGATATTTTTGCAGAAGTCTTGAAAATAGAGACATGCCAGTAAATGAGTGGCTTTGTTGATATAACTCATAACCTGTGCATAGTTTGCGTTTCCTGGTAGCGGCTCAAAGTTGTTTAATACCATTGCCGAAACAGGAAGATTGACTTGACTGCAATAAAAAGATGTAATCATTACATAGTTATATAGTACTGTAGTTTAACTTTTAATAATATTAAGGAACAGTAATAGAACTACTACTTCAGGGTATGAGAAAACTGTTCAACAGATCAAGATAATTTGATTTTACTTGGTATTCAATACATGTCAACACCATAAAGAAACATATAAGAATAACGGTAAGTAAAGATAATATTACAATATTAGAAAGGCATAACATTTTACGTTGCTAGCTCTAAAGTAAAATTGATTTAGTGCAATTAAACTAATTCATACTATTTATATCATAACATTAGTACAGCAATGTAACAACATACCAGGGGTCAGCGATGTTTTCCGGCTTTGCAACAACTTTAATACATATTTTTTTCCAATGTTTGGGCAACCTTGTTTGTGATGGCTGAAGCTGTAGTTTCCGTTCATACATTGTAGCATCACTATCATATTTCCGATCATGGATTATCCCTTTGCACACATTGTCTAGCCATTCTTCGTGCACCTTATAAATTAAGGTGAAACACATATTCCGTTATGATTTGTAATATAGTTCTTTACATTTTTGTCAACTTTAGTACTTATATTGTAGCTTGTTAAAGACTGCTTGATAATAATATTATTACATGTGATCATAGCGTACAAACGTCACAAAATATATAAGGGTACATGTATGCAATACGATTAGCAGATCTTACTCCTTTTATAGCTAGTAACTAATTAATTAAAAATGAATTATTTTACAGTAAAGTAGTCTATCGTACGCAATAGGTAAGTATTCCTATTACCATGCAGGTAACTCTGGTACCACGTGTAGTAAAATCAAAACACGGGCGAATATCGGCGCTATAGATATTTAGGTCTTTCTCGATTAAAGTAACAGCATCTTCCGTACTTAATGTCTGTCCCATTCTTGACAATTTCGAAAATCTCTCTTGAGGCTTTTAGTTCCAAAACAATTGCGACACTCTCAAGAAGATTGGATCGATTACTGGCATATTACTTTGCAATGACAAGGGAAAACATCCTTTAAGGCTTTTCCTCTGTCTTTTTCGATATATTAAAGAACTGATTGTAAGACTACCGTAGAAGAGAAAGATACAACAGTTGATGAGTACATCGATACAATGGTTTCAACACTATTATGCTACATTGATATCATATCAAAATCGTAATAGTATTGTTGTAAGCCAAATAATACAATAGAGCGTTTAGTTAGTAGATATCAGTTGGTGAAAAGAGTATTTGAAAGGTAGACGACACTACGATAGGACATTTAAGGTTTTAGATTTTGTATTTCGTTATCTTCAATAGCTACCACCTATGTATATTATATGTACATTTACCATTGTCACAAATATATAAAGTGGGCTCCTGCTATGCTTGACAATAGTATATTGCTATTGGCGTTCAATTGAAAGTTAACAGAAGTAAATATCAATTAACATGATGGCATTTCTTATTTTTTTCATATTCGGTAGAATGTGGTACATATCAATTCGTACAGTATCTATCATTTAAGGTAAAAAATGACGTAATTGCCTTGTTTCTTTAGTGATTAACTTCATGCAACAATTTAGTTGACTGCAAATTAGTTGTATGATTACATTAGCAGTCGTTTAAACATTAGAATAGTATTAGAAGCATTAATGATAAGACTGTTTGTTTATACGCACGTATAACTATTTCATGGCTATAGTTGAACATTCATTCTTCTATAGCTATACCCCTATAATGCAAGTGGAGTACCTTGTAAAATAGCCAAGAAATGTCCACGAAATAACACTATCAGATAAATATTTGTAATTAAAATTCCAAAGTGATGTATATATATATATCAATGTAATTAATTCATAATTACAGTAGTGTAATAGATCATTGTATCTAACCAAGAGTAGGAACTACTAAAAGGAAAGAGAGAGGGACTATCAACGATTTTCATTGAAAAAAGCGTGTAAACTGACTATTTTGCTTGTCGTTTTACTAAATCAGACGACTGGGGCGTATACCGTACTATGTGAACCGACTTTGGTAGCTAATATGGAGGCTAGTTGTCAATAGTACAGTGTGCGGTTCCAGATGTACAGTATAGTTGAAATGACCAGGGAAATCGTCAGCCTTTACATTTTTGCTAAGGAAAGTCGTTGATAGTCCTTCTCGCTTTTTTTAGTCCTGTAGTTTAGTAGTCGATGGCAAGAGTTTGTTACTGATTTATCGATGGTTTTTAGTAGACTAGAATTCACTTTTTAGTCCAGCATATCGACGTATCTACTAGAATTACGTGTCACATGCTCTACTGTTAGTGTAATCCTTGATCAACCATTGTAGGGTACATTTCGATATTGATTATGATGTAGTGTACATTAAGATGTTGAACAAAATAGTCCGTGGATGGTTTTTGCGATTTTTTCTTAGTAAACTGCGTTTACCTTTCACATATTTTTCTCCTCTTTTTACTTCTTGTCCATAGAGCTGTGGAGCCCTATGCAATTTTCACTGGCTGCCGTACCAGTTCGTCGGTGCTTTGTGATAATAATAATGACGAACGTCTAATAATGATTGCAAAATGTTTACTCTAAAATATCAAAATAATAACAGATAGTGGCTCAATATTAACCAGGAAAGGCAATCGAATCCGTCGGAATGGCTACGATTGAGAATAGCGTGTATTACGGTCAGGTTGTTATCGTAGTTTCAAGTTGGTGTCCAAGACCTGGTGAAGGAAGCTATTGACGTTGTGGTTCCTTTTTATAATCTACAATAGAATAAAGTACGCTCTTAATAGCAATCCATTTATTCTTCACTTTGACTTCAATAGCTACTCAATTAGCGTTAGCATTGACTATCTATGACGACAATATCATAAATGATGATAAATTGAGATTGCCAATCGACTAAAAACAGAATCACTTCACACTCCATTCACTAACAATCATACTCGTAGGTAAAGCAACAAGTTCGACTATTGCACTTAATTCTGCACGACCAACATGGTTGTATCTTTTGTAGTGGATCTGTTGTAGCAATGTATTTATAGTCTACAGTACCGTACATAAAGACAAAAGTAATTAGCTTCATTATTGAAATGAGTTTGCCCTAGTCTTCAAGTCATCATATACTAAAGAACGATCCAAGCTTGATATTCATGCATAGAAAGGCTTGCCAATTTTAATCATAATATCCTAATTAATTCCATCCTATTGTGATAGCTTGTATATTGACAGTACTGTAACTTTACACTCCACTTCTTGAACAACTAGGATGCTTGGCTAGTACTACCAAATTTGATAAGATCTAATTCATTGGCAACGAACTAACCGTTCTATACGAGCTTCTCCATTTAGACGCTAATTATCCTTATTAGCTTATTGATTTTCCGACTGTAAATAAACTCACCAGAAAGTGCAGCCAGTGGAAAACGCTTGTGAGTGTTTGTTTTAAAGGAGACCGGTGATTCTAGCGCAACAGAAATAATTATCCATTACAAATTAACTGTCCAGAAAAACATCAATGTCTCCCTTTCGGACATCGCTTGACAGTACAGTCAGTGGGTAGTCCACAGACTACAGTATGTACTGTACTCACTGCAAGTACTGTACTGTACTGTACTGTACAGTACAGTACAAAGATTTAGTGTGAAGTGTGTCTAACCTTTCACTCTTGGTGTGACGTCACAGCCTCGTTGATACTGTACACTGTATAGACAATCGGTACCGCGCTTGCACCAGTACTGTACGGGTCTGAACACTATTCAGTCAATAGTGTAGCGAACGGCCAACGGTACGCCCGTTGCTCGGCTCGGTACATCAACTTTTCCAGAAGGGGGGTCTTTGCCCAGCCGCAGCGTGAAGGCTATTTACTGTTCAATTATCCATTAATTTATGAAATAAAAGAAATGGATAAAGAGTATAGGATAACGGTTCGCTAATAGTGCTGATACGCAGTATGAGTCCATAAATTAATTATCAAAAGCTCGATTTTATCGTCCGTCATTTGCCTCGAGATAGTACTGTACTGTTATTAGTTAGTACCATTAGTACACGATAATGAATTGATTGATCAAGAATTGCTCCTACTGTACACTATTAGAGCTTGCTAGAAAGAACTTAGAATTTGTGATCAATAAAGTTGACATCGACATGCAAATGGATGCAACCCTAAATAACTTAGTGCTTTCTCAGATATGAAACACACAAAGATCTGATATCTTAGCTAAATACATGTGTGCATAGAGTAGTCAGAAATTTGAATCCCATTTTAATTATCAAAAACCAATTGTCATCAAAATAGCAAAAGTCAACTATAACATTAAGTAAATAACTGAGAATACGAGAATGCACTTTTATATACATTGAATTAATTACCAGTAATCTTATTACAATGCCATAAAATTACCTTGACAGGGTCATCATCGATACAATCAAATAGCCCATACAAACAGCTTATCACAAAGTGTCAATGTTCAAATTCAATAATAAACTCAATTCAAAAATTTTTCCAACGCTTAAGTATTCTACAATCATGCAATGAAATCCAAGTAATACGTCAGAGAATCTTAACTTGGATCAGCTAACGACCGCACTTCTCTCAACGCTTCAGAAGTTATTTTTATTAAATTACACATTTGAATTCGCCCATCGATGGAACTCAATTGTGGTAACATCTCGCTTGCCCATTGAAGTTGCTGATGTAGTGATTCTATAGTAAACTGTATAGCACTTTGCTGATGGGGCATAGGAGTATTGCTAGCATGTTTCACAGATGATTGCAGAGTACTTGTCGAAAGGCCATTGTGGCCTTCATCTCTTGCCGGATTCTGAATTGTTTTTGACAATTCTACACTTTCTTCACTCTAGCATACGCGTACATATAAACAGTTAGACTTTTTAACCAGAGACAAATAACTATCGCTTTATTGTAACAATGAAAAGTAAAATATATCTATATTACCGCAAACTTAGTTGTTAAATAATTACGTAGTAGTTGTACTTTACGCTATTAGTGTTATACCTTTTTTTCTGCATGTTGATATAGCTCATTTCTAGTAGTATCTACGTTTTTGCTATCGGATAGGTTAGTTTCCGTAGTAAGTTTCTGCTTCTTTTCTTAAAATTGAATGAAAAAATATTTACCAATGTAGAAATGAGTAGAATTTTATAAACGACGGTAATGCAAAATATAGTGATAATTAACATATAATCATGCTAAGTCAGGAAAGACTTATATAGAGTCTAATATCAATGATACCTTCCTGTTTTAATGGCTTATCTTCAATTACATGACAATTAACGCAGATTTCCTGATTGTTCTTGTCTCTAAGTAGGATAGTCTATGTTAAGCAGTTAAAAAATTTGATATCAATTGCAATTTATAGTTAGCTGATCGCCTACCCCAGACTCGTTACCACTATAGAAATAATATAATACTGCTCTTACTATAGCGTTTAAATTTATCAATCATTTTGGTATATAAAGATTGTTTTGTAAGTAAAATTCTTAAATTATTGGATTTTATCGGTATATTTCAAATATTCGTAACATTCATTAATTTAAATGTATTCTGCGTACGTACTATACACTATGCAGGTATACTAAAGGCTATTTAGAAAATAAGTTTATCTATTAGGTTTTTTATAACACTTTAACTTACTTGACAATCCGCACAGTATTTGTTCAGCATACAGTAGCCTTTCAGAAGGTACTGCCCCATCAACGAGCTCGCTTCGCTGCGTTTTTGACGCATTGCTTCATATTGCTGTTGATCCTCTTCCGTCCAGTATTCAGAATTATCATTACCTAAAATATATCATTTTTCCTCCATAAACGATATGACAACTTCTCCGACGTTGCATAATGTTATAATTATTTTTTGACTGTATAAACACTTTAAGTAAATCTGCTGCAGCTTTTCCAATACTACATAATTTTACTTATGAGTTTACGTGAAGTACGCCACAATGCAATTAATACTACTTTTATATACAAGGCTTTTGACCGAATAAAATACAATTTACAGGAAATCACCAGTAAGTAAATGTTTGGTATTACTAGGTCGTGATAGTAGCATGGATACACAGTAAATCAGCTAGGCACAATGAGATGTCACGGTCAATCCCGAATACGAAGCCTTCGGATAAAGGTAGGCTCGCACTAACCATTGTAACTAGAAACTAATCAACTCTACATGAGAACTTACTACTTAGTAATATAAATCGAAGCTTACTAGTCAACGGTTAGGATCATGACTCGTAGCAAAGCTTCTTCTCTATCCTAACTCGAAAAGATGCTTATTTACTGTAATTCAAAACTTCAGCTTAGCATTTAGCAATCATGTTTATTACAGTCATGAGTAAATAACACAGTGAACAGTACTAAATTAATGCAGGCAGCCATTAAAATGAGAGGAAATGTAATAATCAGACATACGAAATAGACTCATAATAGTATAATTGTCAATAGGTTTAAGGCTTGAATTAACTTACCTTCGGCCATTTCTGCAAGCTCTAGCTTTCCTGATTGTTGATGATTTGGTCGCTGCAAACTTGCCAATCCGTGCTGTACTGAGTTTGCGCTATTGAGTGTAGCGTACAGTACTGTACTGTACTGTACTGTAGACGCACAATTCTGTACTGTACACTTATTCTATCTACGCACGCGCACTTCGCAACAATATGGCTGCCACACTGGACATCAATGATAACACGTCAGCTATGATTTTAGGCAACGGCATTACTATAGCAGACGAAGAAGAAATGGAGCTAGAAAAGGGTGAAATATTGAAAGATGGTACAGACCTTGCTAGGAAGCAATCATTGTTACCCAGTGGTCCCAGTACATTATGCTTTGTAACTGAAGATTTTGTTAGTGAAGAATTCAATGTCGATGGCTTTATAACTTCCTGCCGCAGCAGTGTTTCTCCGGAAGTACTTCGCAATGACTTAAAGACTTACTTCGATATTCTAAAGAGTTCCATGGTCGAATTGATTAACAAGGATTATGCCGACTTTGTTAATTTATCTACGAATTTGGTAAATTCTCAATATTAACAATATCATCGATACTAAGATTATGCTGAATTAATGATAGGAGTACAGTATGTGCTTGTCGTGGCTTATCGAGAGATAGTGGTTGTAACAATCTAGATGACTGCTGTCCCAGCTCTCTATTTATAACTACACTCAATATTATACGTAAACTAGTACAATAATGAATCGTTCCCGCGGATATTCCAACTTGTATTGACTGACCGTTGTGATTAAACAATATTTCATGAATAGCATTATGAAACACGATTTAGTCGACTATCCTCAGCTTTCAGCATCTATTCAGCAATCACTTCAGCTATTAGGCATGCAAAAGATGAATTCCCAAACTATTCTATACCTTAAATTATTGTGTAGTTACTACAGATAATTTTGTATATTAATATGATTGGCTTATGGTATTATTACAATGTTACAGGTTGGATTAGATAAAGCTATCAGTAATATTTCTGCTCCTTTGGAACAGATCAAAACAGAAGTTGGGGTAAGTCATAAAGTTAAAATAATAATTTATAGTAGCTAAAGCGATTGCTTTCGTAAACATAGTGGTCTTATTTGAATCCACTACCGTATTATGCTAGTTCAGAAAGATCATTATATTGCAAGGACACGTTGATAATTAGTCCATATGCAAAACTGCACAAGGTAACTTATTGCTATGTTCTACTGCCACCTATAAAAGGTATTAGAGAAGTAAAGGCCATTAATGCGTCAACTTTATGCATGTCTTATTCAATACCGATAATGCGGTGCTGCGTATACGTATTAAATATATTTCGGACATATATATATATATTCTACTACAACTATATGATTCAATACTGATTTGAAGGCGTCACCATTCTAAATCCAAGGATAAAGTTATACTGTAATGTATTCACATAACGATTTTACGTTTACTAGTCTGTCAAGGACTGTATTGGCCAGGCGATGAATGGTATTAATAGAAGATTAAAGAAGAGAACCGAATTACGAGAGAAAAAAGCTCGGTTACAAAGGTTACTAAATATATCAGATTCTGTTGATAAAATTGAAAAGCTGCTTCAAATCAGCTCAACTTCACCCCAGAATATGATGTCAGCATCATCTGAAGAAGAAAAGTGAGTAAAATCTAATAAAAGAAAATTCAATTGCAATTATAGTTCTATTTTAAAATCTGATACTTTACTACTGACTGCTGATTTAACTATTTTGTTTGTAACTGTTGATAACTTGTATCTTATTGTCTTTTCTTTGCCAGCTATGGACATTTAATTGAACGCGTTGCGATAGAATTTAATCAGTTGTTATTCAATTTGAATCAAAGTAAAGGTCTTCCATTTGTTCAAAAGATACAGCTTGTGAGTACTACAATAATTTCATAAGAAGCTGATTCTTTTTATACAACTTTCGTTTTTACTAAACTTGATAAATGTGTTTTATTTTATATTTAAGCGTATTGATTCAATCAGTAGAACTCTAAAAAGTAGCCTTGATAGATTGTTCGAAGAGGCTGTAGGGGGTGGACAAACTGATTCTTTAGCTCGCTGTTTGCGAACCTATGCTGCTATTGATAAAGTCCAAGAAGCTGAGACTTTATTTAGAAATATGGTTGTCAAACCGAGAACGAATGAAGTTAGTGTTGTTACTTAGCACCTTGATATAATGTTTTTATGTTAACTGTATTAAATCTTATTGTCATTATTTGTTCTCCCAGATAATTAAAAGTGAGATGTTGGACGTCGTCGCTTTGCAGACAATGTATCAGAAAATTATAGATTTTATTCCTATCCATTGCGGTCTTCTATTAGAGCTAACTGCGGAGACGACATTATCCGATATCGGTCGCGGAAGCATAACTACTAGTGGTAGTAAAATACGAGGTTACGATTTCTTGGTACATTCAGTATTTCCAGAAGTTGTTTCAAGTATAGAAGTTCGCCTGCCTTCAATTTTTGCACCTGGTAATCCGGATATCTTCCATCAGGTATGTTATTCTTCGAATTCGATAATTTTAAATGATACCTTTATGACATCCATTAATGGGTCTGATTCTTTTAACCGCAGAAATTTACAGCTACACTAGAGTTTATCGCTAAATTCGAGTATCACTGCTGTTCACAAAGCAGTATACTCAGGCTTCGGGACCATAGCAGTTATAAGCAGTTTATGTCAAAATGGAACCTACCTGTGTACTTTCAGATCAGGTATATTTAATTACGAGTAACGTGTATATCAACCGTTACAATATTCTACACTACCGGATTACTTGGTTATTCAGTTTCTTACAAGTTCTATTGCGCCTTTCGATAAAGATTCAAAGATATCGGAGAATTGACAGAAAGTGCATACACAAATCCTTTTATTACGGTGTCAGGTAGCAATGAATGAATTGCTTTTAAGTCAGTTAACCTTCGTAGATAAATTTTGAACATTGTACGGTCTCCCTATTTTTGCGGTATTGTGAATACTTGTTTTTTAATCGTAATTTTATTGTATTCAGATAAAATTTGTAGGTTGAATGTGACCAATACGTTATGGTATTGCGTCTCTCGATGTTGGTCGGATGATGTATTTTTACTTAATTTAACGCATCTATTTTGGAAGCTAACTATGCAGGTAAGATTATGTGACGTTGTCACTTTTCGCATATACTATATATTGAACTGAGTATCTTAACCGGTTATATTTTAGCTACTCTCTCGCTTTTCTTATTGGTTAACTAACGTTAAGGAAAACTTAGTAAGTTCTGTTAGAATGTAGCTCTGAAATATTAATAGAGTAATACTTATAAAAATAGAGTGCATTTGTGATATACGATTTTAAAATTAACCTAAGTGAGTATATTATAGCCTAATTTTGGACTTGAAGATCGTAGCAAGGGCTCTAGTATTGATACAAACAAATCTCGAGAGAGCAAACGTGATGTGGTTTTATCAGATACAGCCCATGTAATCAATCTTATTGGAGATATAGATATTTTAATACCAATGGTAGGTAGTTGCAACGTTAATTCTTAATTTAATATATGATGCGCAATCAGATTGAACCTCTTTCAAAATGTTTCATAGGTTAAGAAATTATACAAGGACACCATTATACCACATGTAAAAGAATTACAAAGTGATAACTTTGTTTTGTTAGATGGTAATTTGAAGAATGTCATTATAGTGAACCTAAAATTCTGATTAGCCTATTTCGCGGTTAAACTTCTATAGTCTAAAATTATTAAAATCGTCGTCAATTTTAGAGAGCATTAAAGAAGCGTGTGATAATGTAGTTTTACATTTACCAAAATTCGAGTCTCACGTAATTACTCAAGTAGCAGATTCATGTAAGCAGCATTTGGACGCAGCAAACAGTGTTCCTCGACAATATCGACGAACAAACAGAGAGGTATAAGATTGTAAACGTTGTATGCTGTATTACAGTCGTAATACTAAGATGTCTATCAAGACTCATTAACATTTGATTACCAATTTATCGCTAGATGCCGGGTAAATGTTCTACATACGTACACGCAATTTTTATTCCATTGAAAAGTTTTATATCAGAAAGAAGCGATCATATCAGTAGCAATAAATGTAAAGACTGGGTTACAAGAATATTACAAATTGTAGCTGATAAGTAAGAATGTATAAATTTCCTTGATCTGCAAAGATGTAATTTTTATCTTACTTGGCCATAGGCTTTTGTGTAATCAATTTTATAGACAAGTGATAATGTAATTTTCTTTTCAGATATTTTAACATTATTAATGATATATTAACGTCCGTTGAAAAGACAAGAGATAGTCTTATGAGATTAAAGAAAAATATTGCTGCAGCTGCTAGTGGATCTTCTACGTCTGTTAGCGATGAAGATAAAATTCGATTACAATTACAGCTTGATGTTTTAGAATTTGCGAATGAAGTAAGCCTATTAACTTTGGTTAATAGTACAGTTAAGCTTGAGATTATGTGCTAAAATATTTTACTTATCGTCACACTATGTTTTACTATTTTAGATTGAAAAATTTTCAGCATCGTCACGCTCCTTACCAGCCTGTCAGCAATTAATTGCTTTAGTTCAATCCACTAATAAATCAAATATCAACGAAATCTAGCGTTTCAATATCATGCATTGGCGCATACTAATTTACGATACTGTACATCTATAAAAATATTTAATTACAAGGCATTTTTAGTAGCTATACCAAATAAAAGACGCATAAAATTCTTGAATCTATGTATTATAATCAATTCTAAAGTGTCCATAAGGAAATGTAAAACATCATTTTCTTAAATAAAAATGACGAACTTTCAATATAATCTTTTAGTTTCTGGTTTTACTATGGTAGAAATTATTTTTGGGCAGATCATCATGTAAAAAATTTTAATTTTTATCAGTATTATTTACAATAGTAAAATATTGATCTCTAGTGGCACATAATCTAGAAAATTTACAGAAATGCTATGGTAGGCTTTAATTTAAATTTTAACTGATGAAGAATAGAACTCTTGACAATTTTCTTATTACCTCTAAAAGTTGTTATTTAAGGTTAGGGTGAATTAAGATATTAAATTCGGTTGGATCTTTTTTATCACTGTTACGCTCCAGTAAATATACTATCAATCAACATAAGTATGTAGTAACACTCGACTGTATTGCAAACTATGTTTGATCAATTTATTGATAGTTAAATGGTTCATTATCATACATTATACATCAACTGGATGAATATAAATATCTGACCATTGCAGGCAATGTCCTGGATATTCATACACAATCATTTCGAAATTAAATTCATAATATAAAATTCTATAGTTATCATGTATTGGTTGTAGAGTATTTATTTATCTTTTCGTATCTTATTATACGACGTATTTGCAGTATTATCATATTCTATAGAAACTAGAAACTAAAGTTTCGATGTTGCATTGAGTATTATATAGTTAATATAGTCCTTAGTCAGGTTAAGAAGATTTTGTGTTTACTTGAGCTATATTAATAATGAAGAAAATACGGCTATAAGAGTAGGACTGCCAATACGAATACCAACTTGCAAGTAGAAGTAAATAAATTACATTGTGGAAGTATTTTCGACAGATTCTATTCCTTTGTTCTGCATTAAAAATAGTTATAACTTGTGAGTATTTTGTCCAATGCAAGATTACGCATGATCATGCATACTCGTCCATTACAATATTCGTTAGCACTTGCCGAAATACGAGTAAATGCAACAGCTGCGTGCGCACTTTATGTAATACGGCTTACGGTATATCAATCCATACTGTATGTACATTGTACAGTACTGCAGTTACTCGTTAATTCAATATCTTTTTATTCGTAATTCTTTTTCAAATTGTTCAGCAGTAAGAGTTCCATCAATGACTTTACAGTCAGGGTTAAAGACGGAATAAGGGCTAAGTTTACCACCCTTTCTACCGTTGGTAGAAGTATTTGTAATAACCAAATAGAACATGGATATAATGAGAAACACACTACCAAATTGTATCTCCACGAAGAATGCCATCAATGAGGCCCAAATGATCCATTTTAACAGCCTTATTAAAGAAAAATAAGAGAGTAATGTAGCCTTCCAATTATGGTAACTTCCACTATCATTTTCCTTAGTTAGTTGTACGTCGTCGGTATTTAATCGATCTTGATCACGAAGGCTAGCCTTTTTATTTCTGCCTTTGCGGCTTAAGGATGACATCCTATACTGTATTTACAGTTATCACACACTACAAGCAGATAGGCTAGGGTACTTTTAAATGTGTATACGTTCTGATGGAAGTTAAAATTCCGAGAAGCTATTCATATCTCCATAGGTTGCGATGAAGTAGATTTAATTTTAATTGACTGCTTTCTTATTAGGGAATTTCCTCTATCTGTGAGTCTCGAACTACAGTACATATACTGTATACGGTACAGTACAGTACTTAATATTACAGTACTATATACCGTACACGACTGACTTCAGTTTACATAAAAGTTGTTTGATTTCTTTCTTTAAAGCATGTAACCGAGAAGGAATTGGGGCGTTAACGTGATGGCTGCTCTTATCACTGCATTAAGGTTATGGATAGGAATGATAGCAACTATAGCATTCGTAAATAGCACTCAATGCTATTTGCAAGGTGAATTCGTACACCAGCGTATGTATACGGAAACCAAGGAAGGTAAAGCTTGAAGTTATTCATGAGCAGTTTTAAGTATTTTCGGTAGCAAGCTTAAAAGTGGACTGTTCGGATTTGCAAAAGTTGCTGACGACTACAGCTCAAGACCTATTCCGTCAGAGTCTTTGACTGCTGCTATTTAGTTGCTATACCCACTGAATAACATGCAAAAAATTATAAATAGAAATAATCATTCAAAAAAATGTAAACAATCTTTTAAAAAGCCTAGTTGAGCTCAGTACGCTGTTTTAGAAATACACGTTAAATTTGTTAGATGCATAGAGGTAACTTCTATGGTCAGATATCATGCCATTTCAACATCTATACACGTATACTGTAAGAGTATATTCTTCAATAGAGACAGTGTTCTTGTAGACTGCTGTACTATCCGACCACTTAATCATGTACACTCTCATAGCTTATCGTATGCAATACTAAGAATAATATTGGAATTACTTATTAGCTTCTTATACGCGTATACAGTACATACCAGATAATATAGTATGACCTATACTGTAAGGTCCTTAAATGCACATCGTTAATACTAAAACAAGCTATAGAACGAGCTTTAGGATACAATTTTAAGTATAGCGGATTAATAAACCGCAAATATGTATTCGTAATTTTGAAATTAGCGTCGACTTAGCTCCATTCGACTTATGATATTTTAACGAGGTGTTTTATCATTATTAACTTCTCAGCTACACTACTACAAGCCAGGACATTTGGAACTTGGACCCTGCTAGCTTCCGTAATCCGTATCTATTGCGCATTTGATATTTATAATAAGACGTAAGCTCTCAGGAACTAGTTCTAGAGTAAATTCATTCTATTTGATGTGTATAATTTATTAACGCCGTTCCCTCGCTCTGGCTTGTAGAGCGTAGAATTTATGCAAAAAATGGATAGCGATATAGCATGTTTATTAAAAAGCTATATTATCTAGCTCAAAGTACTTATTAACATCACATTTCGTTTTAATTCGACATTATACACTAGGCTAATTATTTTATATCTGATCAGAAGATTACAAACATACAATATAAATATTCTATTTTCTTGCAATCTCAAGCTGTTTCGGTTCCAGTATATTCAATAGTCTTAAAGTATGCCCACTTTGATCTGAATAATGTGTTGTCAGAGTCACATTGCACGCTGGGTTGCAGACGTCAATACTGATATATTTCATACTAGTACCAATAGCATAATAGGTTGTATATCAACAGTGTGAATATGCAAATCATATTCGTATTTCACTTCATACATATTATTTGTCTACTATGTATGAAATTTAAATTTGGGCACGCAAAAAATAACAGAACTATTTGTTGCACTAGACTAGATACATGCATACAAAATTGAATACTTTATTTCTGATATAGGCTCTATATGGTAACGTTTTGGTCGTTTATCATTGTCTTGGCCCATCTCCTAGCTGAATGTTACATATATCACACTGCAGCCTTTACTCCTGGTGTTATAGCACCATTGATCATTTCCAGTAAGTCAAAGTCAATTAATGACCTATAAAGCGTATAGTTGACTGTTGGGATGGTACTGTAGCAGTGGTTTACTCATCTCACATGGTATTACAACTTCTATTAAAGTATCATAAACTCTTATTGTTAGGTTTATCATCGGTTTGGATGATATTAGCTTATCCCTCTATTACCAATGGAAGTGAAAGCAAGGCTAAGTCAAATTGATGCAAGAAGCCAACCTATTTACTAAATGTTCCTAACTAGCAATTTTAATGCCATGTAGTAGTCTGCTATAGATAATGGAAGTACATAAAATATGCTTAGATAGCTCACTGTCATTGCTGGCCTCAATTCCAGCAATTGACAAATAAGGACTGTACAATTGTATAATGATATTACGCCTCTGCGTGTGATATTCCGTAGGACATAATGGTTTTCTATATAATAATCATGTAGCGCTGTACAGTACGTTGTGTATGCAGTCAGTATTTATAATTCTTTCTTGATCACATATAGTGCAATATATTTATATCAATTATGCTTATAGTCTATATAATATAGTTACTGTTATCTCTTGTTACAGCTACTGATAAATTCTTTATGCCGTGTATTGAAGAATTCGATTTTCATTATTACTGTACACTAAATCAGAACTTATTGTCAGTAGCTCAAGTTTATTTCTGTGGTCTGGATTTCTATTGCATGCTCAAGCTATCGCAAACTGTAGATGCTGTATAGCGAATGTATATCATGAAATTAACGTGATTACGATCATAGAATAAGGCGTAGGATAGTACAGTTTTCTGCATCCAGATGTAGTCCTATGGTATAGAATGTAGAATGATAATTTTATATAATTAACGGGTCACACCACTAGACCTTATAGTATAATGATCGAGAGCTGAAATAGCTGTCGCACGCATTTCATTCATTATTCAGCTTATACGTAATTAACTGACTAACAGTAACGAGACATTGCTAGCAATGTCCATTGTACGGTAGCCAAGTCAAAATGCATCCTATACTGTTGTCTGTACTGTATTGTTCTTAAATCTTCAATTAAGATTGAAAATGCAGTCTTTATACATCAATGTATAACAGTACAGTAGATGCAATTTTATTCTGCGATTGAAATGAAGTCCATGGTCCAGCCGAGGAGTCGGCAAGGGCTGTTAAAACTGTACTTGATACTTGGTGAAGCTTATTTACAGTTTGTTTTCTATTTCTTCTATCCAGAAATTATCTAAAACGCGCAGTGCTGTTCGCTATACAAGGGTTGCGTAGGCTGTTTTTTCCCCTTTTTAAATCATTATTCTATATGTATTACGAATTCGGAAATTAACTGTGCTATCTGTGTCAGGGAAGCGACAGGACGTTCACCCAATATATCCTGTTTAAATGTTTCGATCGAAAAATCAGATGTACAGTATTGTAGCTTAACGTAGTAAAGTTGTAAACTTTAATAATAAATGTCCTAAATATTGCTAGCAGTAACTTTGCTCGGACGCTACGAATAAAAACAACTCAAATACATGCAATGGAATATATTCTACGCTCTAGTTGTATGCTGCAAAATTTGCATAGTTCAATTGATCAAGGATATCAAATATGTATTGAAATTTTAGTCCGACTCCTGTATGTTACAATACTCTATGATTATCCGGATGATTTAATGGCAATCACACTACAGTACAGTATTTGTATTCTTGTCCATTTTGTATATTTTAGTTGGTGCTGACATCACATTACGATTATAATTTATTCCGAATTTTTTCTTACTCTAATTAGTTAATTAATGAAAGGTGCTAAGGTCGAGTCGAAAGCGAGCGGAGAACATGTGTTCCTGTACTGGGACTGGTAGCAGTACAAGCTCCATGCTGTACAGTACTTACTGTATTATACAGCCTAAAACGGTATAAACAGTACTGTACTGTGTTCATCAGCGCTGACGTTAGCAAAAAAAATCCAAGTACTGTGCACTGTACAGTACAGATCGTACAGTACATAACTTTATCGCTGACTAATCATCTATAGTACTGTCCTATACTCCTGTAGGTGTTGTCGTAGACAATGCAGTAGAGTACAGTACCGGATTGTCTGGTTGGATTGACAGTACACTTTACACTACAGTACAGTACTGTACTGTAGGTACTCGAGCTCGCAGGTTGATTAATTACTGCGTCGAATAATAATAATAATTAGAATTATTAATCTAGTCGCTGCTCTCTTCGAGTTAACCAAATCGTTTAGCCATGATTATAAAATATTAGGATGACTATTTTCTTGGTATAGAATTAAAGTAGATTAGTTTATATTAATATCACCGTCATGATAGTATCCTCCATGACCCTATTTTAGACAGTGTACAACTGTAGATAAAGCAGGAAATTCCTACGCTGATTCACAGTAAGGAGACATGGGATCGCAAATTGTACGAATCTTTAGACAAGGAGTGTGGGCATCATTGACCGGTGGTTGGTTCTATGATCCTCATCATGACATCTTTACAAATACTGTTCATATGTATTCCTGGCTCTTTTTCCTATGCTTCCCATTAACGTTATACATCGTAAGTACCACGTTTTATCGACTAATCTAGGATAGTATGGAATGATGTTAATTTCAATGCATAGCGTAATGGATAGGATTAGTCTCCATTGACTTTGAAAGTCAACCATCCAAAATTTGCGGTCATACCTAGAGGAAAATGTCAATCGTAACTCTGTTTTTTCACCTCTCATTCGTACTAAACTACCAAGAAGTGTTCAGACTACAGTATAGTACAAAGTTGTTGTAGTTATTTATTTCCATAATAGCGCTTAAATGACCATTATTTAGTAACTCGTATTGATTGCTTGGGTGTAATGAACTAGTTGGTGATCACGTACAAATACCTTCATGTTATGATATACAAAATATTGACTCTTATTGATTGATATCGTACGTTATTGGATAATCTTACCTTTACTGGTTAGTCGGCTTGTCTTGGCTAATTATTATGAAATTTTTATCATACAAATGGTATATAGTCTTGCTTTACTTGAATAGAAGGCTATCGAGGATTAAAAATCGTCTATGATGTTCGGGTACTGTATTGTGGATATCGCCAATATAATCTTGACTACTGTTGCTATCTAATCCAATACCGTCATTGACCGCTGTTTTTAAGTGGGGATCACGGTGTATATTCGCGATGCATGTATACGTAATTGTATATTCTCCATCAATACCGATAATCCAATATAACAATTTTGATCAGGACATAAACTCCATCATACGGTAGTCAACAACGATGAATTTTACTCGAGATACTTTACCCGACTACAACGCTGTACAGTACTATACCGTACAGTACAGTAGCTTACTTTTCATCGTGTTATTATTATTATGAAATAAGTTATTCTATTATTGTCTTCTCATGATAATATCAAAGGTTCAATAACGATTTCCTTACAGTAGATAGTGAATGATACTTAGCTAGGATTCCTAGGAAATATCCAGATATCCAATATTGGAGTCCAGATCGAGCTATCTACGCCAACTGTATAAGATTGCTATAAACCACTTAAACAAGTCATACAATGCGCAAAATAAGGGTTCTATTTAACATCCGTGATCCTATTACTTTTTTGAGGTACAGTATGCATATAAATGATAGTATCCGAATGAAATAGATTATACTATAAATGAATCGGTCATGGTTAATAATTGATGTCCCTATTACGTAAATTACAGTATCTAGAGAACTTCCGATAAATTATAAATCATATACATTCGGGCTATACATTTGTTTGGGTTGTTGGGATTATACAATTTTCTGACTGAATTATTGCCAAATTGTGAGATAATAAAATTTATTATATGTGTATAGCTTAAATACAGTTTAAAGTGTGTCTATATCCTTTAGCGCGCTCATATGAAATCCCCTGATGTACCAGTAAATATACAGTATATATCTTTTATTAAATGAATTTAAAAAATAACTACAACATCCTTAAATTAGAATTTTGTATATGCGTACAAATACCTCTTATGTCTTATCATTTTACATATTATAACAGCAATAGATAGTACCATTTTATAATGATGTACAGTATCTAGCTGTCAACAATTACTTTTAGCTGTAGATTTCTAATTACTATCAGAAATCTACTACTATATATCATATTTTACTGTGTGTACATATATATCTAATTATAATGATTATTCACTATATAAAGTTTTGTATGCATATCGGCTATGTGGTTGTACAAATCTTTATGCTATGCAGACTGATGCAGCATAGGAAATTGCGATCCCGGCAGTGTCAAATGGATAAATTTCTTTGCAATCTTTTTCGATGATTTTACAGATTATTGCTACTGGATGGGCTGCTTTACTTGTTTACTGTTGTACTATTACTGCAACATTTGCCGTTGTAAAAGTAATTAATTATAGGGTTCATCTATCATTCGATAAAAAAGCAAAAGAGGATGAATCAAATAAGCAGGTATAACTGATTAAATATTTTATTATGTACTGTACACTAAGTTGAGTTAATGAATAGTAATTGTTCATTATAATTATCATTACTATTATAAGAAGATATATCAACCTCTTAAACAAGGTTACTGATTTATATGTTATAGACTATATGATTATGGTATTGTGTAATTAACTGCATTTTAGCTAAATTTTTGTCCTCTTTTTCATTGCAAATGTATCGGATATCGAAGGAAACGGATCAGCAAGGCACGACCTCACAAGGTGACCAACAGACTCCGACAATTGATCCCAATAATAGTATCCAGGATGCAAATACTAATCGCTCTGGCAATGAACCAGAATTCGCTGAGGCTGTAATTGATCGCAATTATGACGAAAATATAACCAGTAATAGCAAACAATACGGTAATTCATTGGGCAAGACTGAAGGCGATAATTCTGGAGAAGCAAGTGAAAGTTCTAAATTTTATACAACTGAAAATATGAGCAATATTCCCACGGCAGAAAATGAATCATTTATCAATGAACCTTACTCACAGAAGACGACCATTGGAACAGAGATTGATGAAAGAAATCTATTACATGATGTTCGCCGATCTGTTTCAGATCAATCTTTCAGACATAACGATCCCAGATTTCGATTAGCTTCTCCGCCATTAACGGGGCTTGTTCAAGAACGATCGACTGCTCGATCTTATCACCTGCAGGTATTCAATTTTTGCATTATAATTAAATCTTTTAGATTAAAATATGTCAATTTTATTACTAAATTTTTTAAACGTATTGCGTGTATATAACCTTGATATACTTAATTCTCAACATAACTTTAGGACGAGAGAGGATCCGATGATCAACGTAAGTTTAGCTTCGATCGCTATTCTTCTTATGTGAATTTTTAAATGTTTGCCTTATTATATAACAGCTTTTCGAAGATTTCCGCGTCTTGAACCTAGACCTGAACCATTCTCGTTGCGTCGAAATGTAATAATTTCAATAGAAAATAGTAGAGTCTACTTCATCCCTATATTCATTTGTTATATGTTAATTTTATTCTCTTGTTCCTTAGATGGATGACATGAATGATGGTATTCCAGCTTTTGTATCACGTTAGTACATAAGTACTTATATACAACTAGCATACGATACTATCTGTTAGTAGGATTTTACTATATGCATTAATCATGACGAAACCTAGAAGATTCCTATTAATCCTTGAAATAAAATCAAGTAATAGTTTTATCAATCGATTAGGCGAGCGCGAAATAGAACAGACATTAATACTAGAAGATTGCGACATTCAAAGAATTCATGCAGAACGTAAATCTCATTCTAAGGATAACAATCCCGAAGGTAGAATCATTTTCGCCGTATTGGCTTTATCCTTCCATATATATAGTGAAATATCGCGTTAGGTTTTCAGTATAACTATCGATGCCATACAGATAAGTGTTGTAATAGGACATCTAGAGGCGACTTATGTACTAATATGAACGTAATTTCTCAGCATGCATGTCACTGAATTTTAGTTTCAAAGTATTCTTACCTTAAAGCACGTGTTTCTAACAAGAAATTAAGAAGCATAATTTTAAAATATCAATATAAATAATTTTAGGTGATAGCAAAAAAGACAATAAAGACATTTCTCCTATGTCGTCGAGACCAAGAGAATCGAAAATTACAGAAAGTACAATATTTTATATATAAATTAAGTTTACTACAAGTATTCCCTAAAATGAGTTTCTATTTTCGTGTCTTAATTTATCGATTTCTACTCTCCTTTTTTCCTAAACTTTTAAGATGAAGTCAGAAAACGTAGCTCCTCATTTCATAGTAGTCCAGACATTGAAGAATTCTTTCGGGGGAATTTAGAGCTTACAAATAATCGACTGTGGCAAGCAAACAGTCATAGTGCTGAAGGTACTTTTATTTAATAGATTCTGACTCTATACTATACAGTAATACAATTTAGATTTCATATACCATAAATAAATTCACATTTAACTACTTTTAAAAAGATCGCACCCGGTCTGAAAGTTATGATGGCAGTCATGGTGGTAAACATATTAAAGATGAGGCCGCTGAGAATTCTCAAGGTAGAAGGGCATTCTTGCGACACTCCAGTTTTCCTAGTAAGCACATAATATGTTAAAATCTGAGATGCCTCTCAGCTAACGTCAATCGTCTTATTATTCAATATAACTCTAAGATTTAAAACGTTCTTCAAAATGATCTTTATGTTTCAGGAAATAAAACTAGAAATTTAAGTTTACAAACGGAAGAAGGGGCGTCTGCGATACCTGTATCCACTTCATGTGATAGTTTAATCGCTCAACTTTCCACGAACTCTACCATAGGTAAGTATAATGTTCATTTATTAATCCATTAAATTTTTATAGTTGTAAGATCTTTTCGATTAAATTTGTAGGTTCTACATCTGCAACATTCGAGGACAGAAATAAAAGTGGTCCTAATAGTAGCAGTTCTTCTGCTGCTTCCATGCAATCGGTTGCATCCTGTGCAGCCACTAATGGATCTGAGCATAGCGAATTACAAGCTATTGCAGCGGCAAATATCCAGTGTGATATATTCACTTCGGATACATTCCCCACATTTGGCCTTAGTGAGCACCGTGGCGACGTTTTCGAAACCTCTACGGACTATCAACACGATTTTAATTTCTCGAATCTTATGAATGATAAATTTGTTCGTCTTTCTGGTGGTGAAGATGATACTGACGAATTTGAAATTCTCTTTCCGGAATCAAGATCACGTAGGAGTAGGCTCGCAAGAACATCAAATAGAGGTTATTTTTTTATTTTTTATATTTCAATTTTATCGAGACTAAGCTTTATGTAATCATTATGCAAGATTACTATAAAGCATCTTTAGAGCTGTTGCTTTCTTTAACTGTATAGCGATTTGGATATCATATACTAGTAATAAAGTAGCTTATCAAATTATATTTCAATTTTCTATTGTAACAATTCCGTACCCAAAACGCAGGATCGGGTACAAGAAGGCGACGAAACGCACCGCTAAAAACTCGCGCAGAATTGGAAAGGGATATGTATGCAGCTGTACTAGCGAAGGATTCGAGCAGATCTAGAAATGATAATCCTTTAGTTTTAAGACAACCTTCATTCACTGACAATACTGATGACTTAGATAGCATAGAGGTTCCCATCACCCGGCCCCGTGAGACGTCTGTATCAATCGACGGTAATAGACAATCTAATTATTCTGTGCGAAGACATGTGACAGGATCAGGTATATAGTAGTTTTAAAGTTATCAAGTTAATTAAGTTTTATTCCATACAACTTTTCATAAATTTCATGTTTAATTTGATCAAAACTTAATCGTTTACGATTTTGCGAATATCTTAGAAATTTTTGTATTTAAAACCACAGATAGAGTTGCCTACCAACCAACTGTACTTGTTCAAAATGACGTGACCCGAGAACAGCTAACTACCTTATTGCGTCTGGGCCTTGTAGATAGGTGATTTTTACTAAATGATTTCTTTGGAAGCTAAAAATTACTAATATCATATTTGTACTACTCTAAATTAGTTTCTTCACAAGAATACTTTTTCATAATCTATTATGTTCTACAGCGCAACTATAAGAAATACTTCTGAAGCCCCGGCTATTTCAAATGGTTTTGAATCCGGAACAGATTACTCCTCAAGTGAGGAACCGCTACAAGTACACCGCGTACCAAAACATCGGCTTCCAGATAGGCAACCGATTCCCGTTGCAATTCATACCTTTAAAATTAAGATTTTACCCTGGAAGACTATACAAATTAATTCAGATCGATTGAGTATTGAAGCTCTACTAGACAGAAATTTTAACATAACTGAAATTGTATTACAAGTTACCCTTGCTGCTCTAGTTAGTGGCTTGGGCTTTCTAATTCTAATGCAAAATTACCTTTATGAGTTCTGGGTATTTTGGTTTTGTTTCGTTATGGCTAGCTGCCATTTTTCTCTCTTGAAAAGTGTACAACCAGATGCCTGTTCTCCCGCTCATGGTTACAATAAAATTACCGTGTACAGTAGATCAGTCTATTTCTGCATATGTACGTCCATAATTCTTATTCTTGATGCTTTTGCGAAACAAAAGCCTGATCCGATGTACCTGTATGGTCTAAGGATAAACAATCCTACTGTTGTCCTATTTGCTAGGGATCTGATGATTGGTAATATTTACTATTCAGTATTCAGTTTAGTGATTGTATGACTATACAACGACTTTAGCCCTTAGATTCATTATTTTATATCTTGTACTTTTAGTAATTACGATGCTTTTGCCATTCCTGTTTCTACTTGGTATTTTCCCACAAGTAAATACGTTTTGCTTATACTTCTTGGAACAAGTCGATATTCATGTTTTTGGCGGAAGTGGTACTGAAATGAGTGAACTATATTTGTTTGATAGAAATAAGTACTGAAAATTATGCTTATTCAACTTATTGCTATTGCCTTATTTTAGCTTTAACCAGTCTCCACGCTGCTGTTTTTACTATCATTCGAAATATTGCTCTTGTTGCTCTCAATTATGCTATTTGCTATGCTGCACTTCCGAGTACAGTAAGTAATTGATTTTTGGCTATACCTGATAAGTTCAATATTTGAAACACTTTTTCTTATCTATTCTTAGGAAAATGCTGCAGGGCAGAATAGTTTAGGTTTTTCTGCCTACTGTGCTGTTCTCGTATCAACATCATTTTTTCTAAGCCGGTCTAATAGTGATCCAACAATAATCTGGTCATTAGCAGTACCCATATTTAAACACGGACAACCTCCTGAAGATATTTCACAAAGTGAATCCAACGATTTAGAGAAAATGCTTCCTGAGAGGCTTAAAGTGACTATTAGGGAGCGATTACATAATGATGCTGTCACTATGTTGTTGATAATGTTAATTGTCTTTGCTGTACACGCTACGACTATATTTAACTTTAATGCTGTAAGTATTCAGCTATTTCTATTTACTAACAGAAATATCTGGATTTTGCCATAAACTAATAAAGCTCTCTCTTTTCTTAGATGGTAATGATAATCATACAAGTTTGCATAGGTGTTGTTGGTGTAATTTTGCATTACATTCTCCCACAAATGCGTAAACATCAGCCATGGCTATGTTTCAAATACCCCATTTTAAAGAGCAGAGAATACCATGTTTTCGAAGTTACAGGTACGTATTGTATTCAGTTTTAATTATTACATTTGAAGAATAAGTACGATTATATCTTCTTACCTTAATTTGAATTCTACTCAATACGTATATCCATTTCGTTTATAGAAGCGGCAAAAATTATGTGGTTCGAGAAATTCTACATTACAGCTCAGTTGGTTGAGTGTAATGTGTTGTATATATTTCTCTTCTTGGCTGCGATTACGCATAACGCTGCTATTGTAATGCGTAATTTTGGTCCATAGTAAGTAACGAAGTAATTTGTGCACAATATATCTCAAAATAAATTATTTTCCTCTGTAACAAAGATTACGACCGCTGTAAATTGTTGTATTTCTTTATTAGCGTTGCTCCATTAATACTGACCATAACTGGGATAAAAGCGTTTCGATCCTCATTTTGTCGGCCAGCACATCAATATCTTACGTTAATTTTTACGGTCCTGTGCTTCAATTATGATTTGCGAAAATATAGCGAAACTTTTATGATTGATTTTTTCTTTATGGGATTAGCCGTTAGCAAGGTAACACACGTCATTGGAAACGATTATTAGTTTATTTCAGTGATGATGATTCCAGTGCTTTTTTTAGATCTATGAATTGGTGTTAAGAATGAAATTCGTACTTTCTTATATTTCTCCATGGCAAATTGCTTGGGGCTCTGCTTTTCATGCATTCGCTCAACCTTTTAGTGCTCCCCGTATCCAATCTTGCAATTTTTAAAATGTTTTACCTTTTTAATTTTAGTAGAAAAACACTTCTACTAGATAGCCTCACACGTGTTACGGATATTCCTTAACACGTCTTACTATAGATTCAGCTATGCTTTTCTTGCAAACGATTATTTCAGCTGTACTTTCAGCTCCTCTGAATCCATTCTTGGGAAGTGCAATATTCATCACTTCTTATGCTAGACCGTTAAAATTTTGGGAACGTAACTACAAGTATGTTAACATTGTGTTTTATGTATACCTGAAATTGTATATTAAAAGTAGTTTCTTTTCCTATAGCACCCAAAGGGCAGATCATTCCAATGTGCAACTATCTTCATATCTCGAAAGGAGTCCACGTATGTATTACATTGTAGAAATTTCTTTACTTTGATAACGTGACTAATTTAAATATATTAATATGCTTTCAATTGCAGTGAGCTTCGACGACAATAATTTAAATTCAATTTTCTATGAGCACCTTGCGTATTCATTACAGAAAAGTCTTTGTGGAGATATACTGTTGGGCCGTTGGGGAATTGTAATGGCTGGAGACTGTTTTGTCCTAGCGTCAGACTATCTTAACTGCTTGGTGCATATTATTGAGATAGGCAACGGATTTGTAACTTTTCAAATACGCGGCCTAGAGTTTAAAGGTTAGTAAATAACAACTTTTATAATTTTTACTAGCAAGCTTCGAAATATGTTAATTTAATTTGTAAAAATTACACGAAGCTATAGTTATATTCTGAATTTTTTAGGAACCTATTGTCAGCAGAGAGAAGTTGAAGCCATAACTGAAGAAGTTCACAAAGATAAAGGTCGTAGTATAAGTAATACTTTACGCAAGTTATGGTTTAGTAATTATAATAAATATTCGCCAAATTTCTAGGGTGTTGTTGTTGCAATTTAAAGCAAGAGCTACCATATGTTTTATCTCTTAATGCCGCATTCAATCAACGTTGGCTGGCTTGGGAAGTAAAGAATAAAAAATATATCTGTGAAGGATATAGCATTAGTGACAATAGTGCATCGCCAATGCTTCGTGTTTATGATTTGAGAAAAATCTTGATAACCTACTATGTGAAGGTATTGTTGTGTGTACACATACTAGGCATTTGATTCCACGTGTGTTATTTTATCTGAATTAACTTATTTAACTGTTTATCATACAGGCAATTTTGTATTACCTTTTCAAAATTCCTAATTTGGAAGAGTGGCTAGACAAAGACGTAGTCAAAGACATGATTGCTACTCGTTCTCGTCAAGGTTTTGTGGATATCGAGAGACTATGTTTCTATAATATGATAGATGAAGACTTTGATCTAAGGAAAGGCGGAATTACTATGAATAGTTTTTGCAATATTTATTTTGATTGGATAAAGTGCTGTGCTAAGAAACGATCACCTGTAAGTTACCTTGATATTTCATAACGTCTTTGGACGATCATGGTACAGTTGTAATACTTTCTGCTTCACCACATGATTTACAATAGTCCATGGTGGTAAGACGAGAATCTCCCGCCGTTGTTCTATCTTTTGCGTTTGCGACTCTTGGAAGAAGGGCTTTGGGTGTAGCTTCAAATAATCAAATTGCGAGGTGATACTAACTTTGTTAGCCGAGATGCTTGCGTCCTCAGTTTCATATACTAATACCTGTGTTAATCTTTTAACCTAGTCTGGATTCTTTCCTCTATGGATTACATTCATTATTTAAAGGAGACATTCGTGTAATGTCTGACAAAGATGAGTGGGTATTTTCAGACTTCGATATGCTTAAAAAAGTTATTGCGCCAGCTATTCGAATCTCGCTCAAATTGCATCAGGTAGAGCTTGTAGTCATTAAAATTACTAATTTAATAATAATGAACTTTTCCAATAGGTCTTGTATTTTTGCTGGCATATTTGTAGTAATACTGCATATGCTAATCGACTTTTATTAGGATCACTTTACAGCGTGCGATGAGTATGAAAATGTAGAGAATCTTTATTCCGCAATAGAAGCATATAATGATAATATCGTCATCTGTCATGAGGCAGACCCTCAATGGAGACAGGCAGTGTTATCAAATGCACCTTCACTACTTGCCTTACGGTAAGTTTAGCTATGCAAGTATTGCTATACGCCACTATTTACTTTTTCTTTCTTACTTATTATGGCTTTTGTGACTATCTGGTAGGCATGTGCTTGACGAAGGTGTTAATGAATACAAGATCATCATGTTAAATAAAACCTATCTTAACTTTAGAGTAATTAAGGTTAGTTTGCAATATTGAAAAGTCATCGATAATCTTTACTATTGAAAAATTTCCTATTAAATATAATGTTATATAGTTGTTTAATGGATAATTTTGTTATCTTTATGCCTTAGATCAATCGTGAATGTGTACGTGGACTGTGGGCAGGTCAGCAACAGGAATTGATATTCTTTAGAAACAGTAATCCTGAACGCGGGTCAATTCAAAATGCTAAGCAAGCCTTACGTAATATTGTCAACTCATCATGTGATCAACCTATTGGCTACCCTATTTATGTTTCGCCACTACTCACATCTTATTCTGAAACGAGCGAACAGTTAACTTCTATAACAGGCAGATCGATCAGTTTTCCATTACTGTCAAGACGATTAAGCAGACTATGGAGTAGAATATCTGGTTACTGCTCTTCCGATAGAAATAATAGCCGTGCTAACAGTTGTATTAACAACGTTACTGTAGGTTTTCAAGAACCTCGAACTGGAATTGGTGCTGAGCGTAGTTCTACTGGATCAAACAGTGCTATCGATCGTCGTAGTAGTCACCGACCTGATAGCACTTCACAATACACTAATATTAATGCTAATACAGAAGATAGTAAAGCTAATAAATCTACTACATGGCGTTCTTCTGAAGTTATAGATAGAGCTCAAAGAATACATGATAAAGATAGGAACGCAAATGAAAGTAATACGCAATCAAATATTAGTATGGTAGAATTAAGTCATCAGAACCCAAGCACGAAGCTAACAAAATCTAATTCCAAGTTACTAGAATCTTCTCTTAGTCTAGAGAGTCGAACATCGTTACAAGGGTCTGTAGCAACAGATACATGTAACGTTGGTGTAAATAATTTTAATTTAAATTCCATCTCTAAGCATACCGATCTAGATAGTATTTTTTCTAATGGAAATGTAACTGATATTTGCGACAGTACCGATGATCACCCGCATAATAGTAGTAGTACGAGAAGTATCGGCAAGTCTTTGGCAAAATTGGATGCTACGCAACTATCTATCATTACTAATGCTGGATTCCGATATAGTACATCAGAGCAGAACAAGGCGTCTTCGTCTTCTTCAGTTTAAGCTAAGATTACTTTATCTTTTTATCATGCAGTTCTGTAATAATGGAAATACTAACAAAAACTTAATTTTTACTCAGCTACATTATACGCGTATGTAAATTACGATAAATTGTATGATGGCAAATCGAGGTGATTTAATGGCTAATAGAAACATTTCAGTTTTACACAATTTATCAGAAATACAGTACAATGATATATTACCTGAATCTCTTAAAATTTAAATGGCCGGACCATAATAATTATACAGAATTTAAATTACGCATTATTGGCGCATCTAATAATTATTAATTGTACTCTAAAAAAGTAATTCGTTCAATCTTTAACATTTTCTTGATGATAAATGTAATAATTAATGTATTATAGCATTAACATTGCAGTCTGGATAACTGATGGTCATAATTGCGGTACAATGTTTAGACTATATCGTATTACAGATATAATGAATCAAGTACTCAAAGGACGTGTATAATTCTATATCGACCGAATGAGACAGTTTATATATATATTATTGCGTTATAATTATTTTTAGTATTTGAGATATTGATAGTATTACTATCTGTATTATTGTGATTATTTGTGCATTCAACACGTGAGAAGAGTTAAGACTAAAATCATTCATAATAAAAATTACGGTAATCATCTACAGTAATACTGTTTTAATTCACTTTTATTTCATTGTTATGAATACTTGTTAAACGAGAACAGTAATATATTTTAATATTTCGTTATGATTGATACAACTACAGTTATGCAATATGATTTCGGTCGGAAATGCTGATGCAATCGTGAAATAGCTGTTGTGCTAGATGGTTGTAGATGGATACGCATATACGATCGTACGTAGTTGAGAGGTGTATAAATCGGTAATAACCAACAAATGATAAGCGAACCGTAAACACATCGAGGTATTTCTAGCTTGTTAGCGTACAATATCATCACTTAAAACAGCTGTAAATTCTAATATTCTGGAACGAACCCTATACAATTAGAAGAATTAATGCTAAAGTATCTATGCCTTGATATGAAATACACCCGTGCGGTTTATCATACGTCGATATCCAAAATAATGCGCTGAGCTTATTTATATTTACCGCTCTATACTTCCTACGGCCATTTAATGAACTATTAATCGTGATCAATTGCATGTCTAATTCTTAAATATCGCAAATAAATTACTGCTTTAATAAATTAGAGATTAGTGGATTTTAGCCTCAGGGTTTACTATAGCGTAAAGCTTCAAATAGAGCGTGTAATCCATAATGAATCTTTATCAACCTTACCCCATAATCTAGTATCTTCTTGATCAAAAGTGAATGAATTATAAATTTATCATATTAAGCAATTAACAAAAAGTAGGTAAGTCAAATTAAGACATCATCCTCTGCAATTACTAACAAATGCACGGTTAAAATTTCATTTCTATAATCAAACTAGATCAGGTAGCTACCAGTAAAATCGATGGAAAGGATCTACAGATTTAGACCTAAGCTATTTGTACTTCCAGGATTCTATATTTAGTATATTCCCGTGGTATATAATACATATGTTACCTGGTAAGTTGTTTATACTTAACCGTGCAGAACCTTACAATACTGTACATGTTACGGTATCGTGATCTCCACGACAACCGTACTGACCGACGGTTTAGTACTATCCGAGAGAGTGCAGTACAGTCCAGTTCAGAGCTGAGCTACCGTCAGGCGTCAGCTACGAATGTGGATGGGTAGTTGGGATTAGCTTACTAATGAAAGCTAGAATTTCTCCGTTGTCGGTTACCGTTTCTTCATGTTATAAGTTATGCTATACACCTACGATATCACAAGTAAGGAAGCTTCGACATGATCGGCTCTCTCCAGAACGTGATGATGATAGTATTTTCTTAAAGAAGAAGATGAAAATCGACGAAGATCGTGAAATCATTTATGGTATTGCTCCATGTCAGCTTGCATTAAAAGCAGGTCTGTTGCAAGTTGAATAACTGCAATAAACTACTTCTACGATATCATTTACTATAATTTCGATTAGTTTGAGTTGTTCGCAATATATAGTATCTATTTTGATCCTACTGCTGTACCTCGAAAACCGTACATGCTCACTATTTAAACTGATTAATCTGTCTGTATTTACTGTACATAAAAAAATAATAACGTAACTGTCTACCACATACCTACGTATACATATTTATTTAATAGATACTCATGATCTACTTACCGTATGATGATATTTTCTGGGTTTATTAATTGCGGGATTTATTCGGACAGATCGACGAAAAATTTATCATATCTATGTCCGAGATCCTGCTGGTACACTAAAGCCCAACAAATCAATAGAACATATTATCTTTAAGGCTAGAAAGCTAGGCATACATGTATTGCCATCGGATAAGAGATATTTAGATAAGTTAACCGAAGGACGCCCTCATCAAGGCGTTGCTATGAAGGCTACGCCACTCCGACCTAATCTTATTCGTCATGATCTCGATAAAACAGCCATGGCTAATAATCGTAAAGCATTATGGCTAGGATTAAACGATGTTCAGGTTCGATGATCAATTAACTTGCAAATGCATGAATATCTTTGTCAACAGTTGGCGTTTTCTGCATGGCGTGCACGATTGAATTATGATTCATTCTTTGAACAGATTTAGCGTTCAAGACAGTCAATAATTTCATCATTAGTGTATTATTAACATATTGTTTTGATAAAATTATTATTAGTATGAGAAAGTAGAGTGCAAAGCGTCTATCTTATTTATATGTGAATATAGGACCCTATGAATCTTGGAGCACTAATACGAACAGCTGCTCTAATGGGTGTGAATCGTGTCGTGGTCAATTCCAGAAAGACTGCAAGATTATCTGCTGTCGTTAGCAAAGCAAGTGCAGGTGCAATGGAAGTTTATCCAATCTATGCTGTTAAGAATCTATCAAAATACCTCGATGTACGCAAATTGAATTATCTTTTACGAGTATTTATCTGTTTTTATCAGATTTATATAAAACAAATACCTTTCAAATATACTGTATGCATAGTATCTTGTAGAAAATGACTGGAATATTATTGGTACAGTTGGGCACAAAGAAGTTAACCAATATCAAGCTATGTCATGTCAAAATTTTAACCACAATGGAAAGCCTACAATTTTAATGTTGGGTAAGATTTAGGAATATACTGCACTTTCCAAGTTATCCCTTTCTGTTATTATTGAAGCGCAGCAATTCTTTTATGTATTTATAAAAGGCAACGAAGGATTTGGCATCAGTGCCTCCATCAAAGAGAAATGTAACTCATTTCTTACTATTCCAACAAGTTCATCATGCCCTCCAGATATTGATTCACTAAATGTATCAGTTGCTGCTGGAATATTATTGTATTCACTTCGTGGACGGCTCAATCGCTGCTAAAATAGCAGTAATTTCAATCTTATACAAAAAGATGTTGCATACTATCTCTCATTTAATTATCTATTTCATCTTGACATACCGTTACGATTAATACATGAATAAAGTTTTTTAATTTTCAAATTTTCTGGACAAGCAAGAGTTCAACAAATTTAATGCTGAATAAATTCTTTTTTATTTTGAAGTTATTTTATAAATTTTTTAGCCAAAGAATAATTTCTAAGCATGAATAAAATCTGTACAGAAATAACTGATAGCAAGTCAAATCAATAGAAGACGTTGTAATAATATAATCCCATTGAATAAGATTTAAAAATAAGCTGAATAAAATAATGCAGATACGATCTGTATCATTTATTACCAACAACAAGTCAATCAATTCAATTATTATTGAACTTGATTTTAAAATAGCCAATTTTCATTTTCCTTTTTCAATTATACAACACCTGTCATAGTAACATTCAAAGAATGACCATTTGCAAGCTCGCTTTTGATTATACTAATAATGAACTACTACTCATGGTAGAACATGCATCAAATATTCATTGGACGCCGATTTATAGGTAACTATCAAATATTGTCATTCGTCCATCCCAAGAGGAAAAAGCCTCAGCGAGCTCTACAAAATCCATTGGGCTCATGTTGGATGCACATTTTCGCGGAGGAATCTTTAATTTTTCGAGTACTGTGTAGGATCCAGGAGCAATTGATCTAAGATAGGCGTTACAACGTCAAATATAGATTAATTATATAATTATTACTGGATAGCAAAAATGTATACACACAAAACAAGGCAATCATGACAATTATTATTACAGAGCACTAACTCTAGTCTATTCAACAGTGGTTGCCTTCGAGCCGCAAAAACTTGCTGTAGGATAGGATCAAGAAATTTTAAGGCTTCATCTATAAACAAACAAATGAAATAAATATAACATGATCTACAACGGTATAAATAAATATTATGCGATAACTGTTATTGGAGTTGCACACTAACCTGATAGCTCACAATGCTTTTTTGTTTCAAGGCAAATAAGTTCCATCGAATTTCCCTATATAGTAAAAGGCCCATAGAATGAATGTGCGTAGACGAGGAACAAAGACGCAACAAATGACAATCAGTTATGGGTAACACGATCAATGTTACAGTATCAGAGTTGTCGCACCTTAATTGCCATACCTCTAGGAAAAAATTCGTCGATATGGTCCTGTAATAATAGCATATTGCATTTGTCTATCAGTATCTTGGAAATAAGCTATATCCACTAAATATAGTTTAATGTCTCT
The DNA here is from genome assembly GCF_000150275.1 of Trichoplax adhaerens. NCBI lineage: Eukaryota > Metazoa > Placozoa > Uniplacotomia > Trichoplacea > Trichoplacidae > Trichoplax > Trichoplax adhaerens. Next base: position 925,478 of record NW_002060948.1, read on the forward strand.
TGCAACACACCTTAGATAACGTTGATATATTACATAATATATTACTAAGTACGGTAATTCTTCCATAAATTGGAGTACCGACGTGGGCGTATAACGCCTACACGTATTGTACAGTATAGAAGAGAAGATTTAAATTTGCTTGCAGGTATTAGTAAATGTACAGCAGTACAAATGGTATATGAATAGAAGTGTTATCTAGAAAAATATTAAGTTAAATGATTGCTAACCCTAGCAGTTTTCTCTGTATAATATGCTATGTGTTGCCATCTGCCCCAACGGTGCAGTCCACTCCTTTCAATAAGTCTTATCAAATAACTTATAGTAAACCGATGGCCCATGGTATTATTAGCAACGCCAATGACTCGGCCAACAATATCTATAAATGATATAGCAGATTTGTCTTCAAGTGGTGCTCAACATACTATAATACACATAAAACAATTTTTCCTACAAGTCGATGAGTATACTCTATATACAGTAGTATAGTAAATTTGATAACAGTCTAAGATACTTTATTATTTGCATGGATAATTTACAAAATTATGCGTAAATAAAATACGTTACCATCATCCCAACTTTTTGGTTTTATATGGCCTAAAATATCACCACTTTGGTAAACGGGCGGAATGTATCCTTGATAAAGTGGTATTAAATCTAATTTATTAATGTCACTATAATACGCTTTTAGTCTGCCATCAGAATCGTTTTCTAATTCCTAAACAACAATAGTGTGGTATTACATTTTTAAAGATATATATCCATCAAAGGGTTTACGTATATAATGATTATAATTTTAAACCGCTAGTATAAATCCATAGTAGTTAATTGGTAGCACATGTGACGAATTACAGTTAAGGACATTTGGAAGCAAATTCCTAAAACAGCATTCATTTTATAGTAATAAGTGTATCTATGTTATTTCTTTTTACAGGAAATAGAGTTATGTTAAGTTAAGCGTGTAAATCAATATTAGATAGTAATGATGAAGACCTTAATCTACGGTAGCCTTGGATTATGAAGTATGTAAATCAGATAGAAAATTAACTTGACAAAATAAATGCTATAATCATTATAACAGTCTACTTTACAGTTATAATATAAAAATTTGACTAATAAACAAAGAAGCATATAAAAAGTACTGCACAAAGATATTGCTATGCTACTGTCAATAGTGGATATCATTCTACCCACCTAACATAATCTACCACAGTATTGAGAAACAAATTAATTTCGGAATCAAAGATAATACCTTTAACACGGATAAAAATTTCTGGTTGGATTCTAAAGCAACCAGTTGTGTACAGCCTGCATTAAGTAGGGCTTTGGTTAAGACTCCAGGACCTGATATATTGAATAGAAGTATATTTGCATTTTTGAATCGATTGCATCTTATTTGATATAGTTATACATTGTACCATAGTTTACACTGCACTGTAAAAGAATTCTATTTAGAGTATAAATATATCCAATTGTATTATGGCAACATTACTTAAAAGATATTTGCAATTGTAAATTACAATTAATATGGCAATGATTATAAAACTGTATTGGTTAGAAGTTAATTCTATAATATAGCTCTAACTTGACGCTATTGCAAATTCATTGTAACTCCATCATTTAATCAGATGCATCGTCACCAAATGAATTTCAAGCATGCATCGTGTTTCGCATACTGTGCTTGTTTACTGAGTAGAATATTTCAGTCTAGTACTGTACAGTACTATGTTGTGGTTTAATAATTTACTTGTAGTCTAGTAGGATGTACTTCTAAACATGACTGTCCATTTACTACTCTTAACACCGTATCATTTACATTTTATTGATCGTTCTCCATTCATTCTTACCTGGATCTTTCTCGATGATGACGTATTTATGTAGATCGCCGAAACTTTTAGCTACCTTATCTGCATAATATGGTTATAAATAAGAAGCAAAAAATGTATCAATACATTTCCTGCATCATCATTGGTATATTCATGAATCATCTTAGCCTTGGTGCAAATCACTTGCAATCTAAATTGTATCTTCAATGGCAGAATAATACTAAATTCCTGTATACTACGTACCCTACTGCACGTCTAGTACAACTGTACTGTACAAATTGTTGCAACATTGCATAGGTCAAGTCTTCACCTAGCTGCAATTGTAACCTATCAAGCCTGATGGAAGTGGGTAGGCGTATGACATGATCAGCAGAGACTGTAGGAAGTAGCGAATAATAACGTAATGTCTTGATAATTCTACTCTGAGTTAATGGAGTTATTTTACGTGTATCAATTCGCCCCAAAGTGATTCAATAACTGTATCCTCAACATCGATGGCTTTACCGAGGTATACTGTCCAAAGTTTATCAAGCTGCATATCCTAACAAATTGTTCTTCTTATTCTATCACCTTACCTGCAGTCTGTGGATTAATAAGATGCCTATGAGATGCTTTGATATTACGTTTATAATATCCAACAAATTTTTTCTCCAAATCTTGAATAGTTAACTGAGGTAAAATTCGCCTAGCTGCTGCCATCTTTGCCACATTCAATATTGCAGCCTGGAGACCCTGTATGAGAGACATCTACAGTACAGTATTGAATGTTCAATACTGTAGTCATGGTACTGTACATACTGTACAGTACGGTACGAACACTATAGAAGGTTTCTAGTGTACTGTACTGTACACTGTACTGTACAGTACAGTAGGCTATTGTAGCTCTCTGTTCACGTGCTTGCAATTAGCAGCGTCTGCTGCGCCTGCGTACAGTCATGAACACCTTGCAGAAGGCCTGGACTGATCCTTTCCTCGGACAGACGGACTTTCCTTACCTAATAAAGGCCGCCAATAATGGAAAAAAATAGCTACTTACTATTGCATGCATCTTCCGTGTCTGTTTTCTAAATCGCTGGTACTAATTTAAATGGTATCGACGATCTTGTACAACTATTTTCAAGCACAGCTTTGTAACAGATAATAAGATTCAATGCAATAGTAGCTCATTGAGAAAAAATGAGTCAATTCAAAATCGACCTTCTGCATACTAAACTTGAGTACTGTTCTAATTTACAGTAGAATGGGGAGGGATGTTCGGCACAGTATGTTGACGAGATGAAGTTGAAAATGTCTGTCCGTCCAAGGGTGATCCTTGTACACTGTACAGTAGGTCAAGGACTAGTTATAAAAGAAGAAAGAGTCCGGATCTAGGTCTTCTTCTAGTACTTTCAGTCATGTTTCAGTGTTTCACTAGTAGTGGATAGTGAACAGTGTACAGCAGTCCAGGAGTCCGTAATACAAAATGTCTGCTAGAATCAAGAGGGACCCGGAAATGGCGAAGACCAACTATTTTACTGGTCTTCCAATAGTATCGTGTGTCTGTAGTCGCACAGTACATTGTTACGATAGCAGCAAGTGTAGCAATATGAGATTTACTGTACTGTATTTAGTAGTGCACGAAATTGAAATTTTCGATCATTGTAAAACAAGGAGTTTCTCTTTTAGAAATTGCTGAGTGTACAGTGTCTACCAACTTCCTTCTTATTATTCGCAGTATTTGGCCATCAAGCACGCCGTATTTTGTGCCAAAAAGATGACCGTCTGCACCGCTATGAATGGTCGACTCATCAACCATTCTCTACAGTATTGTATGATTGCGCCAACAGAAAGAATATAATTAATGAATTATTCAAAATTGTATAAAAATAATCACTAATATGAATAGATTGATTTACACTCGTATGAAAACTCTCCATTGAGTACGGAGGCTTTTATGAAACTGACAATGGCATAAAACAATCTGTTGATCATCAGCATTAACGCCATTCTATAAACTGCAGTAGTATATCGTAATTATTTATCCATGATGGTGACTAGTGTTGAACTGTTTATTATGCACAGTATACAACTTTTAGTTATTACAGTAAATGATAGAGCTAAATGTTCTATTCACATAACGACTCTTTTATTCAGAAAGATTGTAAGGCGACTTAGTATTACTAATACCATACCAGTGAACTACGCTCCATTCAGTAGCTTCAAAGTTCAGGACATAGCGATTAAAAGTACTCCAAATGTCATTTTTTTTTGGGGGGGGGGGGGGGAAAACTTGTCGAAACTGTTGTAGAAGCGCTTGAATGAAAGTGATTTAATTGTAATCAAAGACGTGAATATATATTTAACAGACTGCCACAGTAAGCTCGGGTGGGGCAACGTTTCCTATACAACAGTTGGTGTACAGCATAGTAAGTAGTTTTGTTTTGATTAGTAATTACCGTATTATAATTTCATTGTCATCAGGCTACTCCATAATCTCATTGAGTGGTGGACTGTAATCACTTAATACATGACAAAAGCTGTCGCTAATCTAATGCTATAATTAGCACTAGAACAATCTTCCGCGACTCATAGACGACTTTCTCAATCAGATGCACTTCTGCATTTGATTTCTTGCAATAAAAGCAATCTGTTGAACTCGCTGTGATTCGCTAAGCTTGCTAGCCAGCCGGTTGACCTAGCATAAGTCTAGAGAAAAGGATGCATGCAGAATTCATTTACTGTATCAATAAAAGTGGCACCCCCAGTGTGTGCATGGATAGAAATGGGAAAAGTCTCGCCTGGGGCGAGTAACATCGCACGGTATAGGATGTTGTTCAAAGGAATTGATGTTGACTACGCAGACAGTCGATCGAGTTATCAGCGGAGTGTGCTATCTCCAAGCATCAAGGTGTTTGACAGTATACTGCATAAGCTGTTGAATAGATGACGAAGAAATCCATGGCTGTTGCGTTTTTCCGCCCCATAGTATGCATTGACGTCGTAGTCAGTATTGGATGCAGACTGCAGAAGGATACCCTGGTCGTACAACGATGGCTTACTGCAACAAAATGACCGTACGCTAGCCACTTTAAAGTGGAAATGTGCATTCTTACTCAGTCGGTTTCAAGCTAACGTGACAGTAGAAATAGCAGCATGAAAATGCCTTGAATAAAATCGCATCGTGCTGCACACCGAGTCAAAAAGCAGAAATAGGGGGGGGGGGTGGGAAATTACTCTATCTTTATCTGCTTTTGAGTATTTAAAAACGACAGCTTTCCGCAACAAAATGACCGTACGCTAGCCACTTGATCAGTTTCAAGTGGAAACGTCTATTGTTACTCAGTCGGTTTCAAACTAACGTGAAATAGCAGAAATAGCAGCATGAAAATGCCTTGAATGGGATCGCATGGTGTTGCACACAGAGTCCAAAAAGCAGAAATAAGGGGATTACTTCATCTTCATCTGCTTTTGAGTGTACACACTACAGCAGTACTGTACGTTTTGGTAGGATCCATCAGGCTGTCGAAGTGTAGAATACCTGTAGAGTTTATTGGTTAGTGGTTTTTTTTTTTTTTATCAAAATTTCAATCCAAGGTACAAATAGCGACATGATCATGTCGCCAATAATGCAGCATACTGAAAAGCGGCCACAACGAGCAAGAGAGAGAGAGAAAGCGATTGTCCTTCTTTCATCTTCTTGTCGCCAGTGTAGACTGCACACTACTGCATAATACACTCCATTAGACCTTAGCCTATAAAATGATATCGTTGGCAGCCTGCAAAAAAAGAAGAAATGCAAAGGGTAGAAGAAAATATTGCAAGTTGTTTCCCTGTCGGCCATAGGGTAGAAATGACGACTTGAATGGTACCGCCGTACACCGTGCTCCCATAGTGACATACTATGGGAAGACCAAGGTAAAATTATCCATCGAGCAAGAGAGAGAGAGAGAAAGCGATTGTTCTTCTTTCATCTTCTTGTTACCAGTGTAGACTGCACACTACTGCATAATACACTCCATTAGACCTTAGCCTATAAAATGATATCGTTGGCAGCCTGCAAAAAAAGAAGAAATGCAAAGGGTAGAAGAAAATATTGCAAGTTGTTTCCCTGTCGGCCATAGGGTAGAAATGACGACTTGAATGGTACCGCCGTACACCGTGCTCCCACAGTGACACCCTATGGGAAGACCAAGGTAAAACTATCCATCTCTATCCTGGTGGGATAGGCCATACTGTAAGCAGGAGCACGCCCTACTGTATCATACAGTCTACCTTGTTGAACGTAAACTGACCCACCTGACCGGGGGGGGGGGGTTGAGAAAAAAGGGTCCACTCAAGCGTATGGTACTAGACCACAGTATGGCTTGAAAAATACTTTCTTGGTACCGGTCCAGTACCTGTAAGTGACGTGATAGTACCAACGCTACTGCAGTCTCTTGTCCATTACCATAGGATTGGCTATAGTATTCTGTATAGACACTTTAAAGCAATGGTGATAGTCAGCGAGGATCGTTTTCTCCACTGCAGGAAAATCCACATTTACGACATCAATCAAGCAAGGTGAGAAATTTCAAGACTACAGCATTATCTTGCAACTACTGTACGTACCATTAACACACATAAAGTAATCTACAAGAGAGACGACGAATAGCTCTCCCAATTTAAAAGCTTGTACAACAGTCGTCGTTAGAGCGGCATCGAGGCTGAG
>NW_002060948.1:932574-974752 GCF_000150275.1 Trichoplax adhaerens
AATTAGTGGGCAAGAAAACAACCATTAATCCATCCATCAACATTTAGTGGAGAAGGAAAAATTATTCAAATTTATTGGCAGTTTATCCTTTCTACTACCTTGGATTTAAACTCCTTTTACTATTGCATTACTATCATTACAACTCCATGACTGGATGGTACTAGTCGGCTCTTTTCACCACAACGACAGTGAAAATTAGCCATCATAGAACGTGTCCGCTTGGGACGTACGGCGACACTTTCAGCCATCCAACCGACCAACTCGTTCCAGGTATTTGAGGCCAACACCATTCCTTCTATTACCATCCAATCTCTTGCTCTTGATCCATTCTAATTGGACATTGATCATTCCCTTCTTTATCCAGAAAAATTATCGATATTATTATTATTTCTCTACACTCGTAGTGGACGACCCTTGCAAGCCTCGACTCAACGTCAACATCCTTTCCATGTCATTGATTATATTTATCCTTGGGTAGCGCGCTGATTTCAAGTTGAAAAAAAATCCTTTCGCTATCTCTGACGTTAGCAACAGTATTGGTATCATTGCATTCTCACAGGCTAATAGTGTAGCCATAATACAACCCCTCCAATAAAAAGATAACTTTTCATTTTCCTTATTACACTGCTACTACCGCCAGTCAACCACTTTTAGGTAAAGTAGTAAGGGATTGCAAAGAACGAGCCCCCCCCTTCCCCCCCCCCAAAAAAAAAATTGTCCATCGTAGTCATCTTGTGGATAAAAGACGTAGCAAACAATATCGCCCAATTTCTTCTTTTTTCATATTATTAGCTCATGTAACAACTGTGTACTATTAGCTTCAATTGCCTTGTTTGTTGTACATAATCTGTGATTTCAATCAGCTATCACTACAGTAGAACCTTGCAAGAATTGACAAGAAAGAACATTTAGAATACAAAACAGATGGATATCAAGGACACTACCAATAAACGCCAATCCATCATTTGTAATGCTTTATATGATTATGAAGGCGAATCAGAATATGAATTAAGCTTTAAAGCTGGTGAACGCGTTACAGTCATCTCCAAGGATAATCAAATCTTTGGCGAAGATGAGTGGTGGATTGCTCGTGTCAATGATAATATCGGTTTAGTACCGGCAAATTATGTCCAGCCTAAAACTGCTGAAGAAACTGAAGAGGAAACTTGGACCGGCCTATCTTTTGGTGATAACGTCCCTTATGAAGTAAGCATGAGACAACTGGATATTAAAGAAATCATCGGTCGGGGTGCATTCGGTAAAGTCCATCGTGCGATGTGGAAAGGTCAAGAAGTGGCCGTCAAAGAACAAGAATTATATCACAAAGATGAAGCGGCTATTAAAAATTTCAAAAATGAAGCCGATTTATTCTTTCTCCTATCTCATCCTGGACATTTAAATGTAGTTACCTTGAAAGGGATATGTGTCCAACCGCCACGATTTTGCTTAATCATGGAATATTGCCGAGGTGGTGAATTATCAAGAACATTAGCGAAATATTTAGTTCCACTGGGTGTTCTTTTCGATTGGGCGATACAAATTGCCGATGGCATGAACTATTTACACCATCAAGGACCTATCTCTTTAGTTCATCGTGATCTTAAATCCAATAACAGTAAGTTGAATCAATTAATGAATGAATTAGTCATTGGGATAAAATGACCTACAGCCTACAAATGGCGATCTACTGTTCTACGCATGGAGACGTACAATATATTAGGGCATCGCAATAGCAATTTGGACACCTTTTCTCGTCATCCAATACAGTATTGATCATCATTGATGTTATAATACTTTTATGAATAGTGAACAACTACAAGAATGACCACAGTTTACTCTACCATCGCTATTTTAGTAATTAATAGAGCACACGCTGACATACACACAATATCGTAGTTCAATAAACTTACTAATCTCCATATATTTTACTCAACAACTGACCTACAGTACAATTTCATTTCAACACCTTCAAACGTTGATTAGATAGAAGATAAATTACATTGCTATCCAGTATACCACAACCCTGCCGAAACTACTCGTATAGCATTGTATAAACAATTGGACGATTGCTCATTGTCAAAGAAATAGTCATAGATTGAAATGGCTTGATTAAATTATGAGTCTATGCATTTCCTGACGGTTAAAACAGATCCTGTATCGACTGTTTATTCGATCAACCAAGACTGTACATTGTACAAGCATGTCTCTTTTATTGCCCATGTACTGACGGTAGTCGTGTCATTTTTCTTCCTTCACATTCAATACGTACACAAAAGATAGAAAATGATCTTGAGAAAGACCGACGATGCTGTATGTTAGCAAACTTCAATCAACTTTTTCAAAAAACTTGACACATCCATCAGTACTGGATAGTCTCCATGACACGATGGTCATACTTGCGTTGATTACATATTGCCAACGTTTTCTTGATAGCTAGGAATATTACTTTTCTCTTTTAAATATGCGATGTTTTTATTGCATTTATTGATGGAATCTTGTCCTCCTTGTCGTGGTGTTCATTTTTTTTTTTGAATTAGTTAAGGTAATTGTATTAGAAATTGGCTTGCCAATAATCAAATGGACAAAAAATCGTATTGATTAGTAAAATAATAATACAGATAACAATATCTTTTAACAAGTACATACAGTACTATACAAGTTTAGATCTTTCATCAATTCTATTCCCACTCCTGTAAATTATGAATCTATATCATTCAATTTTCTCGTAAATAACCCAATTACAAGTGTTACAATGATAGCAATCAGACCTGGATGTGCTATCGTACGTGTAACAGCCCTCTACATCACAATACTTTTTACGCAATTGTAGTAGAGATTGAAAATTGACAAGTGTATTAGATTATGAAACCAGGATGTATACGTATTGACGTATGTACAGTATAATACACGAATATATTAAACAATTATTGATGCAAGATATGCATTGGATTATCTAATATTTGATGTTGAAAAAGTTGCATACTGTCATAATAAAATGCACATCTTGTATCGATAAATATCAATCTATATGGAAAGTAATAACTGGAAGATATAAAATAGACGACATCTACGAGCCTGTAACGGATATAGAACAACATTTGCATTTGCTTTACCATCAATTGACACGTTATACTACACGCAATCACGTAGAGTACTGAAAAATAGCAGGTTGCTACCGCTGTGTTTTCTAAACCGGAACAAGATACAAATAAGCAAATTTCTTTACATTCTTCTTTTCTTAATAATGCGTGTAAAGAAAATAATAAAAACTATTATGTCACTAGGATTTAAAGACAATTACAATGAATACAGATTTTCATCTTCACATTACTTGATTGTATAACATTTTTTTCATTATAAAGTTATACTCGAGAAGATACAGTTAGTCTTTAAAAAAACGGCAATCTTGAGTAAGTAATATTGCAAACCTTTTTTTCTTCCTTAATTCAGTATTACTGGATAATTGCTACAATGAAGAGAATTATACAGATATCACCTTAAAGATTACCGATTTTGGTATGGCACGGGAATTACAGCAGCGCTCAACTCGGATGACCAGCGCTGGTGGGACTTATGCATGGATGGCTCCTGAAGTCATCACTACACAGCGCTATTCTAAAGCCAGCGATATTTGGAGGTAAATTTACTAGACCGTTAATACATTAACTAAATTTTTATCCTATTATAACTGACTCTTCATTACCGATACATTCGATACAGAATATAAGTTTTTTTTTTTTATTGTTATTGTTATTATAATCCTTTTATGAACAGTCAGCAATTTACGACACAATGTAGTAATGTAGAATAAAATTGATGTATGAAATAGTTGTTAGCTATGCTTTTTTTTATACCAAAACCCTCAAGCGTTCTTTATATTACGCTTCATCGAAAAAGAAGTATGGACAATTCATTAATTTTATAAATATCTTTAATCTTTTCGAGCTATATGCATAGACTCGCATCATACGCGTGATCTTGCTTATGAGTTAATATTTTTTTAGACTTACACGCATAAATGCATACAACATATTTCAAGTCAACACACAACTTTAATGTTAGCCGTTTGTAATATAGAATGGCTGATAGCAATTCTTTAACCCCTTGGATATTCATGTCATCATCAATGTTGATATTAGCGTTCAATTACTCACTATTACGAAATTGATTTTATATACCTTTAGCTTCGGCGTTGTGATGTGGGAATTATTAACTGGCGAAATCCCTTACAAGGGATTAGAAGGTGCTGCTATTGCCTATCGTGTAGGGACTAACAAGATGGGTTTACATATACCGGATGAATGTCCTGAACCGTTCTCTCAATTAATGAGAGGTATATGCAATCATTATTTATAGTACAACGAACACGATATCGATTGCGTTACAATACACGTAGAGTAGTTGAAATATGCTTAACTGCAATTTTACTGATAATTATTACTACTGTATAAAAGTATATTTTCGCCAAATAAGTATTTTGATGTATTTGGTCTAGCAAAATCGTCATTTCTTTAATGTTAAGACTATGTCAACTATATAACTTTATCTACATTGTGCACTTTTTCGAACGTATATTAAAATATTAATTATGTGCCTTATTGAAGTATGATTATATATGTCCATTATCTTAATTTCTAGTTATCATAATTATTACTTGACTAGCAAGATAATACCATATATCATTAATATTACCGTTATTGAAACTTGGTAATTATTTATTTACGTAGATTGTTGGAGTTGGGATCCACATCAACGACCTGCATTTCCTGATATACTGAAAAGATTAAAGAATATGTCTGAAATGCCTCTAAGTGAACACTTTCAAGAATCTTTCCATATGCTTCAAGCTGACTGGAAGAAAGAAATCGAGGAAAAAATGGAAGAGATTAAAGCTATTGAAAAGGTATAAAAATTATTAAAGACAACAAGTATGATTGTTGTTATGTGCTAGACTTTCTAAAATTTTATAGGAACTTTGTGGCACAGTTAACGTATAATATGTATATGTTACGTATATACAGTATATTGTATGCATAGATGCATTGCTATAATAATAATAATAGCAAATTACTATGTATAAATCTTGAGATGATGTTAGAAGACATAAATATGACTTTTATTTTATATACAGGCTTTACAAACTAGGGAAGAAGAATTACAACGTGTTCAATTAGAACAAAAACATCAGGCAATGGAACTTCAAAAACGTGAAGAAGAACTAGCACAAAGAGAGAATGATTTAGCTGTGAGAGAACTTGGTGTTATTTTACAGGTAAGATAAATGAGCTATTAGCTTATTTCTATTGCCATCATAGTCGTAATCATCTACAGTAGTATAAACATACATCGGTTAATATCAAATTGATTGAGTTAAATCCGTAAATTTAATTTACATATTCTATGAGCTACTCAGCTGACAGTATCATTGTTTGCATTTTCTCTTCATTATTTTATATAGAATCAAATATGGAGACCACCAGTGCCTAAAAAACGACGCCACTTGTTAAAATGGAAGAAAAAACAAAAGATCAGTACTCCATCTGGTAACCCACTTTTGCTATCATCTGTGTTTACACCCTAGTAAGAGTTAAATAGAAATTAACACATTACTCAATTTATTTATTTTAGGATTCCAACACAAAATTAGCGTTCAGTACGAAAAAGAAAGAAATCCCGGAACAGATCCAAGCTCACCGACTACACCATTAGCCTCCTCAAATAATGTACCTCGTCTACGAACAATGTGTAAGTCATAAACTCTCTTGCGGCTAACGGAAGTTAAATATTCAATAGTAATTACTAAATGTAAACACAAAATTATTTCAATAGTTCCACAGATAGTATCACCACCACCAGCTGAAGATACCCAGCTTCCTCGAACTCAATCCGTTTTAGCCTTGAAAGAAAAGCCGCAGAGAACTTCCAAAGAATCCGATCTCAAGAAAAGGCTATCTAGCTCTGTACCCGATCTCAGCCGAATCGCAAGAAGATCGAACCATGCACGTAATCATGTATCACGAGACGACCTAAGTAAGTAATATCTTAATTTCTAATAAGTGAACTTTTGGCGATATTAATTACAATGTCCTGCTCTATAGGCTTAATAATGTTATGCGTTTATTCCATTATATAGTGTCAAATGACAGTAAATTTGACGGTGACATGTTCAATCGGCAATCTACAAATCCCCGTAAGATTGAGTTGATCGTTTGCAGTGTGGGATTTATAGCTGCTTCAGTAGGTGGTGGCGCAGATATTGGAAAAGCTTCTAAGCTAGATATAAACAGTTTACCTAATAGTTTTAGTGGACCAAAAAAATCTCCGAGGACTTTTGATAACATCAATTCTAGAAGTCGCCATAAATTTACTAAAGAAAGTATCACTAAACAGTAAGTTATCAATACCTAATGTCCCTCCTATTTATTTAGTATAAAAACTATCATTTTTGTATAATAGATGCTAAGTATTTATATTTTATTTTTAGATTTCATAGAAAACTAACTCCCACACCAGAACATAGTAGGCGAAATCCTCCAAATCTTCTCACACTCGAATCTACTCCACTTTCTGGTGATCCTCATGGTAGATATAATGGTTATAGAAGTATCTCCTATAGTCCTAGATCAACAACTTCAAGCGATAGAGAGTTTAGTAAATCTATGAGTACATTTGAATCTTCACCGTTTCAGCGTACACAAAGTTATGATGAAGATCCGGTTCCCAGGCCCAGATCGAGTTCGATTAAATCTACTAGTTCTCATCGAAGGGATGATTCTGCGTATAGCACTCCAAAATATAGTAGACCAAACACTTTGCCTATTAATCGTGAAAGATCATTAAGTATTGCCTCGAAGAGTAGTGTAGTCGTCCACGTACGCAATGATTTGGGCTCTTTCAGTACAGGCAGTCAGCCTAACCTTTACCAATCAGAAGAGTCGTCGTCGCGTGATATTGGAAGACATAGATCTAGTACTACGATTGACAGTGCAACTCATTCAGCTGTAACAACACCTGTCCGAAGCGGTGGTCCAAGACCCATGACAAGAAAGCCTATTAGCGAAAAATACCTATCGACCTGTGAAAGCAATCATCGACGTCCATATCGCTCGGCGGAGATACTGAATAATTCTTCAGATGGCACTACTGAAGTAGTCAAAAGAGTAGTTAGAGAACACCAAGTATAAAATACTGACGTGATGTACGTGCGTATTAAGAAACTAACTCTTACGATCGATCTGTCTTGATAAATATGAAATACAGCTATATAATTGCCATAATTCTCGTAGAAACACTTACGTAAAATAAATGTAAGTTGGATTATAAGGTAGATATTGCCCAAAATTGCGTCGGTATATCATTATTCATTCATTTATCGATTTATCGATTGATTCATTGACTAATTAATTCAATGTTTTGTAATATTTACTCTATTATTTCTGAATTGCTATCGAACCATTTTATATATTTGTATTCAGTGTTACTTGTAAATTATCTACCTTTCCTTTAAATGTATTATATGCATTATGCTAAACATGTCTTACCATATAAGTAATGGATATTTTAATCGTAAAAAAAATAGGTAGTGTTTAATTCTCTATGTATTACAAGCACTGCCTTGGCCAAAAAGGAATTGTAAAGTATCGTAACCAGTGTAAATGAGATGGTCAAGAAATAGTACAGTATAGACAGTAGTGATACAAGAACTTTGAGTTGAGTAATCAACCTATGGGCTTTAATAGTTAATTTTGGAGAGATGTTAATTGCTATTATCGATGCAGATGATAAAAGCTGCATTGTTATATTAGTATAATCATTAACACAATAGATAAAATAATTGTCACAGTGCTGTAAAGAATATATATGATTTAATAACCTAAATTTTTATTGCAAAATGTTGATTTTGAAAGATAGTAGGAAATTAATTGGATAGCTTTATTATGTATTGGAAATCATAACAAGCTTATTAGAGTTGGCATCATTTTTGAGACTCTGCTGTTATTATAACCTGCAGTACTTAATTATAATTTTAATGTAATATCACTAGCCTTTGATGCTAAAGCTATCATAAGTTTGCTCTTGTTGCTATCCAAACGCCAAAGGTTTAGTTCGTATGTATTGCATTTGATTAGCAAGTAGCTTTTCACGTATTTGGTGTTTTAATACTTTGACATAGTATGGACACACTAAATATTGAGTCTACGATATTATAATGGCGTATTATTGGAATTTTTTTAGTTTCTAATAATGGTATGTTGTCGTAATATGATGCGTCAAGGTATATCATATTTAATAATGTGTACTAGAGTCATCACTGCGATTTTTATTATTACTGTCAATTTATATCCATTTTTATCGCACTGCTTGTACTTTGCTGTACTTGAAATTTTTACTAAACTATGGTGAAATCTTTTAAGATAATGTGCTTTCAATTGAAAAAAACTTTTATATCACTCTCCAAACGTTATTCCAATACTAAATTGTCTTCACTTGGTCACATATTATACAACTCTACGATACTAATAACCTTTAATAGATTGTTCCTATTATTATAATGTATACTATGCAGTAAATAACTAACACTTTTGATATTGTATGATACGGTAAAAATAGACTTAAAGAACTCTTACTGACACCTTATCGCTATTTATAGTTTTATTTCAGTATCATGATATTTACATTGCTGTAATTCTGTATTTTACTTTTCAAGCACAGCATATTTTTTAAATGGTACTAAATAACGAAAGAATGTTTCCGAGATTTCAATATAAATCTAATAAGCAGTTTATTTAAATAAATGACGATGGTTATAGGCTTACATTTTACGCTGGTTGATAGTCATTTTCGCTACTAGTTCATTGCATGAATCTGCATACTTTCGATTACTTTATGATTAGTCTATAAACATATACACGCTATTATCGTATTTCGATGCAGATATTTCTGCGACGAAAAAATGCCCACCACTTTCTTTCCCCTGTAGGTTTAGTTAGTTAAACTCTTCTTAATAATTAGCTATCGCATACTAAGCTATAAGTAGATACAATATTTAACATTGCTGCCCTGGTCGATTTCGCCTTCGTTATAAACTACCAATTATTCTAAATTAGGAAACTTTGATCTGTTATATTGGATTGGATCGATCAGTCGGTCTTTCCGTCCAATGAGACCATCGCAACGTCGTACTATAGTCAGCACAATCAGCAATGGGCCAGTCTCCAACCGCCCTGGCATTAGCTCTGCAGAAATAAATCAAGATCAATGCTAGCAACCAACTTACAATTCAGTCATTTGATTCTAAGAATTTGTTTCAGCAAGGATAGAATAGCTTCGATCTTATGGCAAAGTCAATTAGTTGAGCTTTAGCTTATATGGAATGAAAACATTGGAAATCGATTATTACAATCGAGTGGTTGTCGTTGAATTAAAGGAAACGCAATGTCGCAATATTTGGATATCCTGCTTATTTTATTACTATTATTCCACTGTCTTGATTCATACCGTAAAAGTGTTCAAGATGACATTAGGTTAGGATGAATTGTCCCCTTTTTATTAGCTGTAATAATCCAGATTAAATTAATATTAAACAGATTTATATAAAAGAATTGATTACAACCTTGCAACATACAGTAAAGCTGCAACTATTATGTAATTATTGCAGGTTTGCATCGTAGTGTTAAGTAGTTTTGCCGTAGGATATATTGTTAGAGTACAGTACATGTAGCACATGTACCTTACTTCTACTTTTAGTATAAATGCATCGATGAATAAGTAGTCTCACATAGTGAAAAGGAAGTTGTCAGTAGTAGTCTAGCTCAAAGATTAGTGCTAAGTAGAGCATATTACAATACTCAATTGCAGTTTGCAATGTACAACGAGAGTATCTGCAGTTATGTATCCATGCTACAGTAATTAGTTACACCGCCATATCGTAGCATTGCGCAGTATGGATATGTATTAGAATAGATATATGGTAATTAGATCATGTTTAAATACTCAATTGTAATTTACAATGTGCAGCAAGAGCATCCGCATCCATGGTAGAGTAGTCGCACTTTTACGTCGTGAAATTACGATGTGTGCAGGATATGTCATTAGAATATGTGCGGTTAGATCACTTTGAAACACTCAGATGTGATTTTACAATTTACAGCAAAAGCATCTGGATCTATGGTAAAATAATTGCGCTTCATACAATCATGTAGTACTGTGCTAGTATGGGATATGTAATTAAAGTATATGCAATGAACATACCCTGTTTTACGTTCCAGTATGAATAAGCTATCTCACTCAGTAACTAAGCGTGTACAATAACTGAATTGTAGTCAATGCATTTGTATGACGATATTATACCTGCAAGATTTTACACTACACATAACCTAGGTACTTTATTATCAAACATACGATATTAAAGGCAACAATTTGCTTCAACAATTACCTAACTCATATTAATATCTTGATACAGTTGCGTAGATACTAAATCAAATGTCAATAACCGAATCTCTAATTATAATATGCAGTAAACGCTTGTGTATCAATAATCATCAAATTCTGCCTTATTTTTACACATTTTAAATAGTATATTTTAACTAACGGTTTTATATCACAATTCATGACCTACATCTTATACGTATAACACTTAATAGGTGATAATTATAATTATAGTGCAGTAACACTTTATACCTACGAGTATCTAAATTTACATGTACATCTATTTCTCTTGCCGTTATTACCACATGAAATATACTGTAGAAATATATCAAGTTATTTTAGCAGGATTCCATCCAGGCTAATATGGTTGTTTACTTCCGAATTCCATTTTTCTTTAGGCATAGTTGTCACTATGATTTCAAAGTCTTATGGTCCTATCGACTTGGTCATTCGCCCGTGGTATCTCCACCAGTTATTTTTGACATTGATGCAAATGGTATAAAAGATGTCATTGCTACATCTTACGCAGATCAGTTTACAATTCTACAAGGCAACAGTGGTAAGCATCTAGAAGGCGTCTGGCCACTACACATGAAAGAGGTCACGATGTATTCCAGTCCGTTATTGGTAAGTATTTAAGAAGAAGTATTATTGTGATTTATCACCATCCAGGTTAAAGATACTTGATTATAATTATTTGATACATATTTTACGATAATCCTTTGTACTTCAAATAATATCGTTTTTGCTAGATAAAATTTTATAATTAACAAGAAAGGGAATTTTCTGTATTGTCAATGACTCTAAAAAGAAACTTTGTTACACTTTAGTATGACATTGACCATGATTTAGAGATGGATTCTTTATTGTCCACCTATGATGGAGAGATTATTTTCTTTCGAAATAACGGTACCAAATTAAAGAATAAGAAAATTAAGGTTAGAAAATAATAGTATTCGGAAATAGCAAACCATTTTTATCCTTAAATTAATCGCATAGGTTGACGTAAGCAATACATAATTATCATATTTCACCGAAATATTATTTTAATTAGATTCCAAAGCATAAAATCAGCTATCGTAAACAACAATCAAATACCGAAGATAACATTACAATAAACACAAATCAAGAGAAGTCATCAAAAGAGAAGTTTCTCAAGGTTGATCCTCATATTTTAGCGACACCAGCGATTGCCGATATTAATGGAGATGGCGTAGAAGAGGAAATAGTTATTATAGTAAATTGGTATTTCGATAATGGGAATGTTAAGTAAGCATACTGTACTGAACTACGTTAAAATGTTGATACAATATTCTAAAGAATGTATAGGTTCTTAACATACATTATGCCTTTCTCGTTAAATTTCATTAGATGAATTCTTCATGAAGTAGATATTAAGATTTTGTATCATCAAAAATCGAATACGCAGTATAAACGATGTTGTGCAATTTTAAACTATTTCAGTAATTACTTGTACTGTCTATCGATTAGGCATCATTTGAATTCTCGCTCAAATATTACTAGCGGAGATGTCAGAGATGGCATACATTGTGGTGCTGTTGTCTTTAATCTTACCAACGGTAAACTAATTAAGAAAATCGTACTAGAATCGTCAAAGGTAAATTTTCTGCTGTAACACTAAATTGTTATTAGTTCATATACGTATTATCATTAAATACCATCAACGTTGCGCTCTATTTATTTCTAGATGACATCGTTATATAAGCCTTATGCTGTAGCTACACCCACACTCTTAAATTTGCAACCGCAGACTAAATCAGATTTGGATATCTTAGTTGGTACACTTTCTGGAAACCTTTATATTGTTAACCTGCACTCTAAAGATTATCCAGAACCAGTGACAATTGTTGATAATATCCAAGGACAAGTAATATATTATTGTTTCGTCACGTAGATATTCAATTTATCAATTGAAATCGCTCTATTTCACAGATAACTGTTGCAGATCTAACTGACAATGAAGGACTGGAGATCATAGTAACTGATTCTAGCGCTAACGTAAATTGTTTATCATCTAAAGGCGAAGTGGTAATTTTGCAATGTTACTTAAATTCATTAGAACCTCCGATGTATTAAACGACGTTGCTTATCCTTAATGATAAAATTATAATATGCATACTTTATGACGTATAAATAGATATGGGATTCAATGATATCTGGCACTTTCATTGCCGGAAGTCGAACAGCCGATGTCAACAATGATGCAAACCTAGATGTGATTACTGCCAGTAACGATGGGTAAGCAATAGTCGTAATTGACCAAAAGTTTATTAAATATTTTAGTCTCGCTAAAATTTGGTTTATATTAATTAGGTACGTATGGGCCTTAGATGGCAAATCAGGCAAAACACTTAAACATTGGCCAATCAATCTTCATCATCGATTACACTCTGTAGTCTTAATGACATATTTTCGAAATAATTCATTACATTTGGTACATTTTCTTTATACTACAAAAATTGCAATAGTGTTTATATACAGTTATAAATCTTATTTATCCATCTACAGTATTATTATGCTACAAGATATGATAAACTTATCTCATCTAATATGTAATTCTCGACGCAGGTAATATCGTCTATCGATGGCTACTTATTTATTATTGACTTAAAATCCCGTTGCCTAGAAGTATTACGTTTTGGCACTCATGCCGTTGGAGCAACTGTACAAATTTTAGCAGATGATATAGTTCCTGAAGTGCCTGGGCTAGAACTTATTCTAGCAACTCTAGATGGTAATATTATATGTTTAGGAGAAAAAGAAAATGGTCATAAACTTCAAACGTACGTTGAAATTTTAAAAGTGGTTGTGAATATCGATGTACATGTATTCCATCATTAAGTACTTTTCGTATCTTTAGCAACAAGTATCAATATTATAGGAATTAGGCTGTTCAAAATATCGATTTTTATTTATTTGATTTCAGACCTTCAAATGATCTAAATTCTTGGCCATCTGAAACCCTGTCGTATAATGGTTTTACCCCAAGGATGCAGAATGTACATATCATACCGTAGCTTCTGCCATAGTTGATATTATCATATGCTAATCATCAAATCTTAGTCATCCGCTGACAATTTTTTTGAATTTATTGCTATACTTATTATATAGATCGGCGTAATTATTAAAGAATGTCCTCATGAAGTGAACCAAATGCAATTTGCTATAAAATTTGAAATTTACGATAATTCCATGTCAAGACGTATGTCAAATAATAATCCCCCGTATCATGTGAAGGTAAGTTTCGCTGTTGTACCGTTCAATGTAATCATAATCATTTTAGGATTTAGCAACACTGGTCTGCAATTATTAAGCACTTTTAATATTGAATATAGATTTACATTGGTAGCAACCATGTCCTTCTTAACACAAGCTATCAGAATGCTGGACTTTTTGAAGAAAATTTAAACAGCTTAACTTATCCCAAGAGAACGCTTCTGACTATCCGATTGACCAATTACCATTCCGAAACCATAACAGACTCTATTGCAATCAGGTTAAAACCTTAATTATAACTACTATATAAGCTCTTAATAGACAAACATTAACTAATATAAATTAAAAATCATTTTAAAAATATTTTAACAACACACACTCATGCACGTACAGTTTTCACACAACTCTGGCACTCGAACTGCAAATCTGGCTTTTTGGGACATTTACAAGTTTAATGCTAATTCTATTAGCAACACGAGGATTTTCTGATCGGCTAATATTACCGACTTCAAGAGAATAACAGCACAATTATCATCATATCATGATCAGGAGAATCGTATGGATTACTGTTGAATAAGCAATGTGTATCACATTCTATTCAAGAGTTGAAGTTATTATCATTGAAGCTCATGACGTCTTAATATATGAAATTATATATATATATACAATGATATGTTCTTATTTATAAATGCGTATTACCGATATATCTGTATTCTAGTTACGTTTTGTAATGCTCTGTCTTATCTCGGCAGATAAGTAAACATACTGTACATATATGATTATAATCTACCTCCTGGTACACTGTGTGTAAATATATAAATTTACAATATCTAAGCGAGGGCATATGATTTCTAGTATATTCAAATACTTTTTGCACTTAATTTACATCTTTACTGGATCTGTATAGATCGTATCACATTTTTTATCTCAATGAAATTATGATACAATAGCGTTTGGCCGTAGAATGAATGAATGAATTAATTCCTTACGTGACCTGTACAACAAGGTAAAAACTAATGGTATATCACTAATTATTAAAAATAAAATATCAAAACATCTAGATCTGAGGCAATTTAACGCTGATACAACTTAAATAATCATGGCAAATTTAATTCGATTTCTTATAAATATAAGATTGCAAATTTAGCTTCGTTTGAACAACTTTTTTCCCCGAAGCTTTATTAACATGATCCGGCCTTTTCAATCTCAAATTCATCCGTTTTTTCGAGGACACTCTTCGAAGTCCAGATACTCGACATTTGTTATTTGCATATGTTGCGAGAGTAGATAAGGCAGAAGCATTTTCTGTAGTCTTAACCTAAATTGATTTATGATTAATCTCCATCAGAAAAGAACTTGCATACCCAAAGGAATACTGTACGATATCATGATATCAAGCTGATAACAAACTCAATAAATTTCGTCCATACCTGACGAACAGTAAAATCGGTGATTAAACGTTCAGTTGAAAATTTACCGTTGTCTTTATTTAAACTGCTATCTTTATTCCAGTGGAATGCTTTCAGAGAATCGGCAAAAGTATCCAACTTTTCCGGTGAACTATTAATATCTACGACTTTAATAGTTGTTATTTCAGTCATGGCTGTGTTAGATAGAGTCTCATAGGTCTCTTTGTCATCTAGTGATTTATCACACTTTAAAGTTTCAAGCTTATCGCACACCATTACAGGTGTCTCGTCAAGGTTACTTTTCTGCTGGTCTTTATCTTCATCACTTAAATCGGAGCCATCAATATCTGCAATACCGCTATCAACTGAGCCATTAACTTCATCTGATTTTTTAAAACTTTCCTCTACAATTGTTGTTTCAGCTACATTAACATTTGACGATGTAGACGTTTTGCTATTGTCTAAAGCAATTTGTCGCTTCTGGCGAAATGTATACAGAATGTGAGTCTGTTCCTTGTGCCCTTTAGTTACATCATCTGAACTTGAATTTCTTTTAAAATACCTGATAATTTTTTAAACACACTATCAGAGTAATGAACAACAGATCATGTACAAGCTTTATAATCTTACTTGCTCCCGTGCCAGCTGGATGGTTCACTATGTATCGGTTGTAGAACCTTCTCCTTCGAAATATTTTCATTGGCAAAGCTATCTGTTAGTGCTCTTCGAACTTTAGGAGGGCTAGCATCTTCCATAGTTTCATCATCAGTTTCAGGGATATTCTCTTTATTTTCAACTGCAATAAGGGAGATTATGTGAGGGGTTATAATATATCCTAACGCAAAGAATAAGCTAAAATAATTGAAAGATTTATTTTGCAATTAGATCAATCATGATACCTATGGGCAAACTTTTAGTTCTTGGTAACTGAAATTGACTCTTCAATTTTGCTGGTGGACTCTGTAATTTCATATACTTACTTAAAACAGATTGAATAGGATAACTATGCCTTTTTTTCCGTTTAAAGTTGGTATTGTTCTCATTAGCTTTAAAAATCTTTGGATCTATTGAAGCGTTACTTTCCTGCTGTATTTTTAAAATGTTAATATTTATGATTATTTAGTATCACTAATCCGATAGAACTTTAGATATCAAGGATTAAATAAAATTATCTACAGTATTTACATTATCATATTGGTATTCATATTCATTGAAAGTACATCTGCATATTACTGTTACCTTAAGCGGATCATAATCATTTAAGATCTCTCCAGTAATAGGATCTATATTCCCGTAAGCTATTGAAATAGCCTTTTCTTTCGTTAATAATCTTTAAATGAGTTAAGAAGAATGCATGTCGAGACGATTACCATTCATGTCATATATTAGATAACAGTATTTTTAATTTGAAGAGTGATTTGGTTAGTCAGTCCCAAGCTTAGGGATTCTTTCTTAATGAAGGATACTGTCCAGCATGTTCAAGAGTAGATGGTTCAATATCTTTCGGATAAGGTGTTAAAGGTATAGTCGTTTTCGTTACAGGATCAAAAACTACTTGATATAAAAACGTTTCATCCGCCATTTTGAACTGTGTTTCGTAATTCTTTGGGACTTTCATGGTATTTTGTCGTCTTATATATTTAATAGCCTACGACAGTAAAACAATCGAGCCAACTTACATTAGTATGCATGTACTTAGTACATTGTACTATGGTTACGTAGCGCCTGGCAGAGGTGTATAGAAGGAAACACTCTACTTTATCAAAAAATATATTTATATAAAAATCGGATAATAGCGATACCAACTTACACTGTAAACCTTCATGCGATTTCTTTTCATGATCTTATAAGCCGTTTTTAATCCCATTCCAGGAATAGATGGGAGATAATCACACCCTGACAAAATGCATATGTGACGAAAAGCCTCATGGTCGACTCCATTTAGATCGATGTCTTTCACTTCGCGTAAACGATCTAGCCTAATTTCAATACCTCTTCCATTTGGATCCAATTTAAATAATACCTATAATTTTTGGTAGCCAGAATCAGTTATAGTTAGACAAAGGCCTAGTCAAGCGGATAGTTATTTACTTTAGGGCCGGCAGACAAACACTAATGATTAGTTGACACAGTGAGAAATGTCTTCCATTGCGTTAAAAACTTTAAAAATTAAGATACCTTTTTACATCCGAATACCAATAAGTCTGAATCTTCCGTAATGACTGCATCAACCAAATCAGCTTTAGATAAGTAGGCCAATTGGGCATCAGCTTCATATGGGGCAACTATGCATTCAATATCTTTCTTTCTACATTCCTATCAATTGTTAAAAGGTACCATCCGGTAAATCAGAAAATAGTCTACGAGATATAGTATTATAATAATCAAATGGCAATACTAAATTTTGAATCAATTCCAATCTTGCCTTAATCAGTTCTAATGCCATTGCAGGAGTAATATCGACAGCACGACGAAAGCAATCTAATGCATCAATATACTTATCTTGACGTAAGTATTCTATTCCTTTAGATTTGTTGAACTGACGATTTCTAAAATATCAAAAATAAAGAAATAAAGAATAAATATACCACTGTTATAGAATATTGTAGGATATTATAAAATACTAACATACGCATTTCATTACTACTGTATGCTATTGACATACGTTTATAAAGTGCTGTAGCATTTATCTTTGTAAGCATTAGATTATATGTGATTGATAAAGTGAATTGAATTACAATGTAAAAATCATGAATACTCACTAAAGTACAAAAATGTAGCTGGCACTGTAATACAATTTTTACTATCATAAAAACTTACAATTTTCGCTCTTCCTCTTTTTGCATCTTACTAGGTAGGTGACCACCATCAAAGACCATAATAGGCTTTACGTTAAAATTTATTAACATTTCTATTCTTTTCATGCAATAATTTACGTACCTACATGATGAATAGGATTCAAAAATAAGTAAACAATATTTAAAGTTTTACGAGCCCATGTCATCTTGAGAAAGACGCGCTAAAGTCTATGTGTTGATAATATCCAATTCATGATTATACGTGAAATATAATTGAATATTAAAAGACTGTGTTGCCAATGTCTGGTGCCAATTTTGCTTAACACTGTTCCAAAAAGTATTCTCAAGATAGAATTACTAAAACGGTCAATACGCGTATAAATCTAGAATTAAATTTGATACAATACTAAGTTTATAATACTAAGTTTAGTCGTATCCGCTTGCCTTTAGAGCTATTAGAATTGTTAATAAATAAAAAGTTCCGCCGATGTACTATACGAGTATGTCGTATAAGTAATAGCATTGTTGATGATCTGGTCTTCACTTACATTCTCGTAGCCTTGCCTTCGATAATTTCCTTTGAACATCCATAGACCCCTCTATGTAACCAGCAGTACGAATCTACTGCCACAGTACAACCAGCAAATTCTTCGATACGAGCAGGTCTTTGAATTGCCTTAAGTAAAGGCAATAAACCTTGAATGCCCATGATTACTCCTTGAAATTTACTTTAGCCGCAGCACATATAGGTTATAATTGTTAGAAGTCAGTCAGGTTCCTCTTTTTAAAATACACTCTATCCCCGAATGATATAATATACGAGTATGAGGTATAGGCGAACAATTACCACTAAATCCAATGTAAAAGAGAATTAAGCGCAACCGTGGATACCTATAATCATAATAGGGTGTAAAATATATCAATTTTGACATTCAATTAGTAGCATACAGTTATTGATTGATTTGATCGATTCTCGAAATATCAACCTGGTATTTATAGCTGTTAGTTTGTTTACAACATTTAACTGACTGTTCTACATAGTTAAAATTTATCCTATTTCAAATAGTGTAGACTTGGTGATGCTCTACTTTGCTATCGTTGTACGTACTTGTATACTGTAGCTCAACGAGGATGTTATTGTGACCGACTTGAACAGAAATTTATGGTAAGTCACTCTGCCATAAGGATAATTTCCTTCATCAGAGATTGCCTAATATCGAATTTTATTGAAGTACTGCATTCTATTATCGTCTCTGATATTTTAAACCAAGGTTACTCCCTGTATAACTATGCATTCATATGGCTATGACATGAAAGAATGAAGAGTAAGATCCTCGATTTCCAAAGAAATGGACCGTATGAGTTTATTTTTAAACTGATTCATTGTACTGTACATGATTGAAAAAATTAAATGACACTGTTTCTTCCAATCAATGTTGAAATAATGCAGATTTTAATGCTCATCTGTAAAGAGAATCAAGGATTTGTTGATCATTTTACGTGGTTGGAAATTATTGAACTGCTAGCCAAGTATGTCGACAGAAATGGATCATCATCAGTCAGCTCCTACTGTATCATGGCATGGTGTCGCTAAATTTTCTATCTTTATGGATAGTATTCATCAAATAATGACATTACTCTATACAACATATCACAATTCTACACGTTATTGACTGCTTGCTAGCAACTTGAGGATAGCCTACGACTGTTGTATGTCTTGGAAAAAGCATTTACACCTATCAATGGCGCTACCTATCCGATATGATCATGCATCGCTCATGACAGACTGAATTATAGACTTTCTCTCTACTTTGAACTACGATTACACAGTCAATAACTTATCATTTAACATTATTCAATCAATCCTAAGGGAAATTTAATAGACTAACTGTGGTCTAATCATGGATAACTGTTTAATTACCTGCCATTTCTACTTTTTGATCCAAGGTTGCACACCATAAAGTCAAAAGTGTTTGTCAGTGCTGGCAATCCCAGTGTTGAAATACTTGGTGAGATTTCAAGTTTTCCCGCCGTGGATACAGACGTGCAGACAGAGATGTCTGTATGTTCCCTACTGTATGACTCACTGTGTCCAAAACACAGTCGGATTCATACATAGTCCGTCTTTGAGGCTAACTATAGGGACAACTATGGACAGTATACCACAGTTACTGTACTGTACACTGTGCAGTAGAGTAGACCAACATGTGTGAAACAAATGTCATATTAAGTCCTTGTTTTATACTGTAAATACCATTGTCATTTACGACATCTATTTTACTTACATATGTCATCCAATATTTCACTGTACTACTTCGCTGTAGAAGAATAAAATAGGGCCGGCGCATTATTTTATTTCAAGTACTTTACTGCTTTTCTACGTCTGCTAGGAGGAGAATTAGAATGCCTCCTTCTGACCAGCTAGTGGCCTCTTCTTTGCCGCTTATTACAGTGGTAGAGTTCGAAGCTCTCTTTGCCATCTTTGTACTGTACTGTACAGTATAGTATGGGATAGCAATTCCGGTGTACACTGTACAGTACTGTACTGGAGGTGTTTTTGTCTTCACGCATGTTCAGTAAAATACTACAGTGTACAGTGCAGCGTCCTACTGCATAGTACTGTACTGAAGAACGAAAGTACTGTAACTTGCGTGAGACACTCAACCATCGAGAGATCCTTGTAGACAGACAATCTTGGAAATCATGGCGGAACCATCGCCGCTGCAAATCTCTTGGCAAGACAGCAATTGGATCCCCAATCTTACTCCTGATAATGTATTAGACTATTTCTCACAGCGTAGTAACCCATTCTATGATCGAACATGTAATAATGAAGTGATCAAGATGCAGAGATTAGAAGCATCACGGTTAAAGTAAGCACAGCCAATGAATTGAAACACTGCTACACTTTCATTCTCTATAGCAGATTCTACGACGCTTTCTTTTCGACGCGTCGAAATCAATCAAAACGTCATGAAAAATACTGGACTGTTGTAAAATGAACCTTGTACTTTACTATGATGATGGAAGTAGAATACTATTCGGCTTACATTTTCGACATCGACAAGTACCCAGCAGTTTTTCTACCTATTGCGCTATGCCTTAGTATTATCGATGGACTGGTCTAGTACAGTATAAGTTATCCAGTTGAATAAATTGCATCTGTCTACATGTGGATTAAAATAGTTACATGCTCCAATTGGTGTAACGAGTTGTTAAGCCAATATAAACAAATAGGCTCATATCAGGTTTACTCTTGCACGAAATACTGTACTGTATACATTATTTTCTCGGCTTATTATGAATACATCATAAACTACAAAAATGGTTAGGTTCGAATCTCGGACAAAAACTTCTACTGTCGCAGCATCGAATGTAGGCTACTAAAGAGACTCTTCTCTTTAATAGTCCTTGATCCAATCACGTTTTCATTGTGAACAATGATCACAAATGTTTTTATGCCATATCCAAGCCACATTATTCCTCTATGCAATAATACTACTGTACATCTAAGAGAGGAACTCACTTCTACTTTTGTTATTCATTCAAATATTGCAATGGCCTAGATCTTTAACTGGTATTGAATACGATCTAATCCACGTACAAGATCCAATCTTATACATTATACGTAAGCAGCATAGACATTCACCAACAGAAGGTAAGAATGCATATTTTAACCTACATAACAGAATAGTTTGATCTTTTAAAGACTTAAAGTTGAAACACTGCAGTAATTGCATTAAACCATAATAACTTTGTTGCAATTGTCATACGTAGTATGGCAATGTTATAGCAATATCCTTCTACTGTATTCTATGTACAGTACTTTTGCGCAATCAGAACCTAATACCTATGTTTATTTTATACCATTTAAATTCAAAACTAAGTAAACTCGTAAATGAAATGATGTATTATAGAGTTTTGCTTATATTGTTACGGATCAACAGATTAGCTTATAGCGTTGCCATATGACGTTCAAAATACTTTTCGCTTGAACTACAGTAAAATGTATATATAACTACACTAAAATGTGGTAATTACAAAATATTGATACTAGTATCCTAGCTAAAAATAAATCTGCAATGACTACAGTGGCCATATTTATAAATTTTTTACAGTTACTCCACTGGCTGAATATTATGTTTTAGCTGGTGTGGTTTACCAAGCTCCTGACCTTGCCTCTGTATTAAATTCCAGATTGGTAAGTTAACGTATTGCAGTGGATTTAGTAACAAATGATACGTCACATTGCATACTCTGAAGGACAGTATGTTTATAATGTAATCATATTAAAGATTCAATTCTTTGTCAATCTTATAGCTATCGGCGTTATACCATATTCAATCGGCCTATAATGAAGGTATTTTATTACATAAATGAAAAATCTTTGTAAAAAAATTATTATTGTCTTATAACTTTTAAACAGAGTTTAATATAATGGTATTACGCCATCCCTGCATTTTAAGAAGAGCGTTGTAATGCTCTTTCACTTGCATATTCAATTATACATACCCTAATATCAGCATCTGGATAAGCCTACTATAATTAAAATTGCCATTCAAATATGTAATTGGACTCTTGATACTTTTATTAGTCGTGCTATTCTAAATTTTACATACTGTCTCAATGTAATCAGCTGGCAAAGTTTAATTGCAAGATAACAACCCTGCTAATTGCTACACCGCCTGATAATCCTATTATATCCTATATTCTGATATAATATACTTTAAAATATATATAATTATAGCAATGTCCTATTCACGTTTTGAAGCTGGTAAAGATTATTACTGGGAATTTGAAAAGAAAGGTATAACGTCTCCTAGAAGACCATGTCTTTAAAATACCTATCTTTAATATGTATCTGTAATATTACTCATGTTGAGGTATCTCCTTCAATAATGTAGCAAAATCGAAAGCAGCTTCTTCAAACCGTCATGAACTTTCCAGTACCTTGTTTCAGAGGAAAAAAGTCGATGCAGTATTGACAGACTTTTCAAAAAAATTCCCCCCAAAACACATCAAGGTTGCAAACTTGTCAATATCTCAATTTCATATCATCGAAATTATATCCATTAAATAACCTAAATATATTATATACATTTATATTTTAGCCTTCTTTTTGGGGAAGTCAGCAATCCAATGGTAAGGCGATTAATAATAGTGCATGCGGATGTAAATTGTTAATTATAACACCATGGGAAGAGCAATTTATCTATTTAACACTAACCCTATCTATGAAATTTCCTTCCTCTTATCGCTATGACTATCAAGGTGTAGATAATCCTGATGGTGTCACTCAGGCTGACAACCAAAACGTCAAAAACCAAGGCAGAAATGATCTTTTGGAGAATGGGCAAAAACATTTACGTGATAACTTCAATACTGGCAATGAATTAACCGAAAACATCGATGCACAAATGATACCTAACAAAAAGAGGAAACTGTAAATTTATTGCAAATTTCGCCAATCGATTACTTAAGTGATTATACGTATCTTGGCTTACTATATAGTAATGTAAAAACATTAAAAACTTTTGTAGTAATACAGTAATTCGCCGTTTATTGATTTCCTTCGACGGTACACATACTTGTACTAGATCGAATGCAAATTTAAAACTATTGCTACAACCGATATAGCATTCTAACTCTGTCCAAAGTAATTTATACATAGTAACAACAATGAGGCAGAATACTATAGTTTATAAATTGTTCATAGGATTATACCATATAATAATTTATCCGCAAGATAGAGTGTTTATAATTAAAGTTTGGAACGGTCATTCAACCATGTTGAATAGAAATTTCGATTCATAATAATTTTTAATAATCGTAAACTGTCTACCTTCCTAGTAATTACTAGTTACTTACCGCATCTTGAATAATGTATATCCATTGTGTTATATATTTTATTAAATGATATATACTGCCCAATGGTATTTTTGCAATTAATTGTGGACTCCCCTGATCAATCAAAATTATTTACGAAATAATCATTACCAAAAACTTGCGGACAACGACATTTAGTCGTTAGGGTTTACGAGAAGGTCGGTGCTAAATTAACAAAGTATGCCTACAATGTACTCATCGTACTTTTACAGTACAGTTACATTACAATTAGTATCAGGCCGTAAGCAATACCCCTATTAACATATGTAAGTATTTTATTATTACAAAATTATTACAACATGTAAGACACATTGAAATATCTCTTCCATTCCAGTTTTCGTAACATCAATGACAAAACTTATTCTCGTGTAAAATTGTCAGACATACATATATCGTTACGTTTATATCTATATATATATATATATGTATATATACATTATGACAAAATACTACTACATAATACGAATATATTGTTAGATTGCGATGAAATATTGGTCGAAAATTTTATATTAGGCATAATGCGACACATCCGTCCATTAGTTATAAAATTAAATACTCATACTATAGATAAATCATTCTCACAGTAAATCTATAACATAAATTGATATAGCTAACTATGCACCAGTATATAATGACAAGAAATAAATGTATAGGAGAAAGGTAGGGTAAAATAACAGTAGTCGCTTTTTGCTCAAGTCTTCATCCACTAATAATGATCCAGCACTGTAAGATGCCCATATAACACCTAAAACCTGTAACATATGAATACGAGTATATATGTATATTACCGAATGGCATAAAAGATAATACGTTCACGCTGAACAATACAACTTTTAAGGTTAAAGCTCTAATCCCATACCTCCACGGCTAAAGTTAGATATCTACTAAATCGTACAACAGGAATAACAGTCGCAGTAACTGCCAGTGGCAATAAAGAGTATCCGATAATACCTAAACAAGTCGAATAGTTGACCTACAAAGGCAATTTTAGGAGTTCATTAATAACTTTAACTCAGCCTAAACTTGCAACAGACAAATTTTTGTTGTTTGACATATTTCTTCATTATCGTTACCTCTCCTCCTAAAACTCTTGCTAATAAGAATATTACCAGAGAACCAATTATCCATACTGTGATAATCCAAGAAATAACCTACAAAGACATAAATTACAATTCATTGCAAAATCAGGCACTGGCAAGCAAAAATAGGAGGCAAGGCATAAAGTTAGACTGCCCTATCTAATCAATTTAGCTTGTAAATCAAGTTTTTACATTTTACATTGCGTGAATTTAGACATATTAATTATGTAAAAGTAAAAACTGAGAAAATAGCGATATTTGAAAGTGCAAGTGCCACAATAAGTGTACTATTCATGTGTATAGTGCACTAAATACCACATTACAACTGATAGCCATCACTTGTGATCAATGAGTGCAGCAACTACACGTAATTAATGTACATTATTGAAGTGTATAACTTGGTATGTAATGATTTACTATCGAAAATCTAAGATTATAACTTTTAAGTCATCGTACAGAAATATACCTAAGTCATTCTGAAATTTAATTGCTCGTCCAATCCAACGTTACATAAAGCTAGTCGTATTCATTCTATCTTAAGACTTAGTGCTACGTTATTCTCAAGGTAAAGAATCTTAACTATCTACCTCCTTACAAAAAGGTCAAAACAATGTTGAAATAGACTACAAAATCTCAATGTAAATACTACACGTATAACATTGTTATTAATAAAATATTGCATTTCTTATTTTACAGCATTGCTACTGTATACTTGAACATGTTGCACTTGTACACTGTTTTACTACTGTGCGAATGGCAAGAATTTTATAAACATCATTTAGTAGCACTGTTTAAATAAACGTTAAATCAATAACACCATTTTAAAGATGTCATTGCAAGGAGTATGATTAGTACACAATCACCATACAGTACTCGAACAGTACTGGTAGAGTATACGCATAACTAGAATATTGATAGTAAAAGATAGCGCTAGTATCGATATTATTTTACTACCTTAAGAATTCATGCCGTATATTGTAAACCAGTACAAACTGAGAAAATTAAATAGAAGTATCATAATAAATTTATATAATACAATATAGTACATACTTGAAGCTGCCCATAAAGAGAAAAAGCGCTAAATATTAGTACCACCAGAAGGGGTCCCCAAAAATCAGGATTATCGCGAATGATTTTCTTTTTGAAGCCAAGGAAAGGAAAGGGAAATAGTACACAACGAATCTTGTAGTAGATATCGGTCAAATCAACATCCAATTCTTCTCTATAACAATCGATACACACAAGAGAAAACAGATGGTTGATGTAAATACAAGAAAGTCGAAAGAAATACAACTACAAAATAAAATAGATCGTATTGTAGTCAATACGATTCATCTTATCAATTTCGAAATATTTTAAATCATGAAACTTTAAAACACAGCATTGAAACAAAACATGACCGAATGTATGACACTAACATTTTAATACCGCATTTAAACCATATTTAGCAACCCGATTGAAGAGGAAATTGCAATATATGAGTCCAAAGCAGAAGCAGTGGATGTAAGGATAATTGTGTTATAGTCATTATCCTTATTCAACAAGTCTATGACATATATACGAACATATATAGTGATGATATCCATTTTCAAATGCATGACTAGACTGGTAGAATTACTTTTAACTGAATATCAAGTATAATATTGATCATCAAACATTTTCCTGCTTGCAATGGAGCGATACATGAAGACGAAAATGAGGGTCATTTATATAATACAATTGACCTCAACATCGCTCGCTTCATAATTGGAATAAGTAAATTCAAAGTCAAAGACAAGCTAAAATCCTCCTAATGTAAAATTTCATCGTGTTACTATCTCACTTACAAAAGAGGTTTTTGATATTCCTCATCCGATGTTTCTTGAACTTCCATAAGCCATCCAAATCCTCTCTTATTTAAAAAATCAGCAACATGGCCTGAAGCTTTGGAAGTAGGTCCCATCGACGAATCAAATCCATTGCGGGAGAAATTGCCGGCTGTTTGGCTGTACATATCGCCAGAAACCGAGTCAGGATCGACAGCTGAAGTTGAAACAAATCCATAATTGGATGGCTCGGTAGAATGGCCGAACTGATGATCATTGGTATTCAAAGTTTCTTCGTCAACTGGTATCCTGGCTACTCCATCATGATCGTTTTGATGCGCCATTGAGAGCTTTACTTGACAGTAACAGTACAAACGGAGCTTGCTAGCTGTCAAATATGCCGTCCAGTGTCGATTACAGTGTATAGTACTGTATGTTACAGTACACGATACTGTGGCAATGTCGTGATTTGTTGACTTTGACTGCACCATGGGACTTCTACAGTACTGTACTATAGTGTACCGTAGATACCTCGAAGTCTATGACTGTGCCCACTGCCCACCTGTCACCACCTAACCGGTGACCACAGTGTTGGTGCACCCTACTGACCCTAGTGTACAGTAACACTGAGAAGAAAAGAGAGGTAACACTAGCAGGGACTACACCATCTGAATTCACTCCGTGCATAAAAATTGTCACCCCTTCCCTAGAACGACAACACATCTTTTCATTCTCTTACGAGGGAAGAGGTGATAACTTTTATGCAATGGGGTACAATTTGGATGGAGTAGTCCCGGACACTGGACGGAAGGCTCATCCAAGGACTTGTGAGCTCATCGCACCGCGTAAAAAAATGTCTAGGCCGGTGGTAACCAGACCAGGCTGACCAGAATTGCGATAACATGTCGCTTTACTGGCATACTTTCTCTAGTTTTCGTATAATTAAATGGTACTTACGACTACGTAGAATAAACTGTATAAAAATTTACAGCTTTGGTGGACACCTGCTGACTATGAAATTCCACCTCTTTGAATAAAGTGATCTGATTAATCACCTTTCAGCATTGACCATGGACTGAATAGGGCAATCAACATATCTGCGCATAGATTGATATTGTCATATGATATACGTATATAAGCAGAGTCATTTGTGTATCAAGTAGCATACTGCTACAATTGGGTTTTTACTTCATAAATACATAAATTCAAGAGTCTACAACGTCATACACAGACTTTAAATACTCGTATATCGAGATCCTAACTACAAGTCCTAAAGTAAATCGAGTAGTTCATCTGCTGATAATCAATTATATAGCTTATATTATCATATTGTACAATACACTGCCTCGATTGCATGATACGATCAAACCTTGTTATTCTCAGGGTCATTAAGAACAACAGTTACAAGAAAATAATCGCTGAATCCATTCAGAGCTTGTTAATCCAGTCGGGAGTGTCTACAGCCAATCCCTTACGTTTTCTTTAAAGAAATATGAGTACCTTGGCAAATTCATTTTTTTTTTTTTTAGTTACTCTATGCAGACCCCCGATCAATTATTCTTCTTACAGCTTTGCAACCCAATCACCAGTGACCTATTAACCTTGGCATTCATTCTTTCTTTATTCTGTGTCGCAAACATAACTTTTAGTTACTATCAATTGAAGGGCTAGTGATTTGCGCTGGAGAGTAAAAAATAATCAATTTATTTAAATTAGACTATTTCAGCCCAACGCTATCATGAATTCAATAATATACCTCACATTCAATATTTATCGGCCGTATTTTTACTTGCTTGCCTTCAATTGCTGTATATTACCTCTTGCCTACATACGTAGTATCCTTACGATAAAAGTGCAATTCAATTGAATTTAACCTTCTATGCATTTATACGTTGTACATGCCTATTAGATTACAATTCATGTTATTTTAGCTACTGCATAGCAAATAATAACATCCATTGATCGCCACCCCTCCCTAAAATAGTTATTGTCCTTCTGATGGTAATGCATGATGGCTAAGATAACTCGTGTCGTTGCTGCAGTAAATTTGATATTAGCGATAGCCTACGTCGTCATAGCAATAGCATGGGGCCAATTATTATATCCGATAAATCCTTCTTCTCAATCAGCGGAACCACTTGCTGAAATTGCCATCTTAATAGCAACGGTAAGACTCTAGGTCATGTTATACGATCATCGCATAATATCATAATCATATATAAAAATAAGTCAAAATTCTAAATTTGAACCTTTGTAAATCTCTACTATCCAAATAAGTGATTATTTTAAACAGTAATCCTCGATCATTACTACAATTAGAATAATCATCGTGAATTAGATAATATTCTTTACAGCCGATAGGATAATCAAGCTCGATTGAAAATCTATAAAATAGTCGCTTAATAACCATGATCACCGAGTACTAATAATTGTGATCAAGGACTGTGGACTGTCAAATTAGGGACGATACAAATGAAAAACATCATTAAAATTAAAATAGGAAAAGAATAATGATAATACCACAGTGCTTGAAATATTCTGTATGAACTCTAAACATGCTGCATATTGCATCAGTCACCAGCATAGAAACATGTAAAGTTGGCGGCAGACCATACTTGTTCAAGTTTAGAAACGTTTCGAATCAACAAGTTGATTATCTCTTCTAATTGAAGTCCTGCATTCGCGTCTAACCGATTAAATATCAGTTAATGACTGATTTAATACAGGAATAACAACATGAAAAAAATCGTAACCTTATAGTAGAGTAATTGATTATCATAATGCTAGAGCTTTCAAAACGTGTCATTCCTAATCACTACGCTCATACTACCGACCACAAAAACTGAAATATGCGTATCAATAATAATATACTCGTACATATAATAGAATTGAAGGTAGATTCTACTTATTAATTACAATTACCATCAGAATAAATAAGATAAATATTAGCCCTGTTAAAATTTTGAAAGCAGGCAATTTTAATAGCCATGAGTACTAAACTTAAAACAAATGACTAATCAGCGACAAAAAAAGACAATATGCATATGAAAATTCAGTAATAGCAGTTATTGCATAGTAGAACAAAATAATAATGCAATAGCATTCAAAAGATATCGTATTATCTCTAAATACCATACACTAAATATATATTTACGCATATACGGTATATACTAAGGCCATTCCTAGGAGCGCTTTCAGCCTTAACTGAAAATTTTGTCAATAACGGAAATAAATTTTATCACCTACCAATAATTAATTAATAGTTATTATAATCAATTACAAATATTACAGCTAGAAGGAAACAGTATAATAAGAAATTGATTTTGATTTTTTCCCATACACGATAAGTTGGGAGCATTAGCAATGACAGGACTTTGGCAAGGAGATCACCAAAACTCTTCCGGTCAGGTTAGTTCGAAAAAAGTGTACAGTAGTCTCAGATCGAATCAAGGTAGAAGTACATGAAGAATCATTATCATGATTATAACATTATTCTAGGTTATAAAAAATTTGTTGCTAGAAATAAAAATAATTTGAATTTTTATATATTACGTAGATTGCAGCAATTATAGTCATGTCTATCATATCGATCTTCCTGGCCATTGTCAATCTCGCTAAAAGTACCCCATACATGCTGATTATTCAAGGCCAGTTTGGTTCTGCAGGATTAATAACTTATGCATTCTTCGTTCTGCTCTCAGCTATTACGATGTATTGTGAAGGTTGGATGATCGATCTCTTATATCATGAAATCGCTAATACAACTTACACCAATTCTCCCACAGCTTATGATGACAACAACTGGAAATATGACATACATAGGACTAAAATCAATAGTAAATGGATAAAGATTAATTTTATTATATCATTATCTATCTTTGGAATTGGAGTTTTATGCCTCTTTATTAATACAATGGAGCTATCCAGATCAACCATATTTTCTGGTGCTATGGTATGTGCTCTCACCTGTCACGCATTATACTGTGACTTTTGACATGAATTACAGTTACACGAGTATATACTACATAATTTTTTGCAATCAGTTTAACCAATATCTATTTGATCATTTTGTGCTCAATAAAACGGTACTGTCATGTAGATTTCCAATAAAAGTTACAAGAATATAATTTTAGTAATATAATTAAGGTATATATCGATTGTTGTTTAATCAAGATTGTACTGATTATTTTAGAGCATTGCAACCTGTACTGTTAATCTCATTGCTAATCGGAAGAAATCAATCAATTTGGTAAATGTATAAATTTAAATTTGCTTCTTGCTAGAAGGTATAACCTTAATTGTTACCTACTGGCAGTTCTAGATATTCAAAAGAGAAGAATAAATGAAACCTTTCTATTAAACCATTTGATAGTTGTATAATTGATAAGTGATCTCCCTTTAAACTATTTAAGTTTTAAAAGCTACCATGCAGTAACACTACAGTAATAATTTGTATATATAATGTACAGTATTATATCTCCTAATATATTTATAGATAAAAATCTATTTGTTACTTATTTCTGCTATGGTTGATTTTTATAGGAAATCTGGACAATTTATATGTATAGATGGTCGCTTTTGCTAACAGCCTATACAATAATTATTAACACCTTCAACTTTATGCAATCAATAGCAGCAACAGGAGAAAAACCAAGGACTACAATATTAATTTTATATATATTAACGACAGTAATGGCGTTAACACTTGCAATTACAATTTCAATTCCACTTCGCATACTACGATCGGCTATCCACATTTTCAAAGACTTCTGTCAAACATGGAATGAAGATTTATTGTTGCATATCCTTATATGCATCTACTATATAATCGGACTACTGTGCATTACAAATTCAATTCTATCGATGGTATTAATATCTGGTTATCTTTGTAGTCAGTCCAGTTTTATTATGGGTACCATAGTAAGTAGTTCCATACTTATTTAATGTTAGTGTTGATTCTTGTAATCTAAGTAACTCACTACGCAGTATACATGTTTTTCTTTCTCTTCGAAGTAAAAAGTTTCGTATTATTTCTTAGGTGTTAATACTTATAATTATATAATTAGTACAATCTCTGTACATAAAATATATGACATACCTTTGTCATTTCTAAATTAAGAATAGCTGAATTTTGTCACATTTCTGCATGTCTACTGCATTAATAATAATTTACTTGCTTACAGTATTTATTAGGAGCCACCTCCATCTTAGAGAATCGACTAGGAACGACTATGCCAACTGTAAGTAATCATTTAGAATGATTATGCTTTCGTAATCTTCATTCATAAGTGTGCTATATTAAATCTATACAGCTAGATCGGAATTAAATGAAATATTAACGATTTAATGCCATACGACATTTGATGGTCACTTTTCATTCATTATTTTTACTTTGGATTTAATTATTTTTAGAAATAAAATCTAAATGTCAAATGATGAGTAGAACTTACCCATTTTCATCTGTTTACAAATTATTTACTAATAGGATCAACTTCTTATGTAAATAAGTTAATATTTCAATGATAATTATAGGAAATAGAAAATAAAAACCTGCTAAGGTACATTTTGGCTATGGCTGTGGCCACTATTTGCACCAACGTTTTCGACTATTTCAAGCTTACATCAAATCTAAATCTAATCATTGGGAAAGATCTATTACTGATGGCATGGATAATGAATATAGTCACTTTAGCAATAGGACTCTTCGGCTATCTTTATGAATTATATTATAGCTCCTCCAGTCATCATAAAACACAACATCTTAATAATTCTCTTTATGCGTCCGCTTTTGGCGCAGTAAGTAACAATTTCACGTTTACGACAAAATGAAGTAGATACTTCTTACTTTCACAATAACGGTAAATTTTATTTACTTTACTGATAGCCTTTAAAATACGAATTCTTAGCAATAAAATCTAATATAACTGCAACTTTAATACTAATTTAACCTTTATCTAAAGTTTCTTACAAAAAATATACAACTGCTTCTGTATATTAGTATCTCTTTTATACATACTGCCTACAGGAAATTGAAATTTTATAATATATTATTTGTTGGATGGTATTTCAGAATTAGAATCACTTTGGCATCTGTGCAAAATCTCTATATGCATAACATATAGCTGCTATTAATACCCGTTAGTAATTGTAACTTATAATAATATTACTGTAGTTATAGGTATTTTGTTA
This sequence comes from Trichoplax adhaerens, assembly GCF_000150275.1. Classification (NCBI taxonomy): domain Eukaryota; kingdom Metazoa; phylum Placozoa; class Uniplacotomia; order Trichoplacea; family Trichoplacidae; genus Trichoplax; species Trichoplax adhaerens. The sequence goes on from NW_002060948.1 coordinate 965,406, forward strand.
ATGGCAAAAAATCTATTTTGGTTTAATAATAATACATAGTTCTAGAATTAGTAAGTGATATTACAATGGCCTATAATCGCTATCTATATTTCTAACTTTATAAACTAGTGTGCTTATAGTATATATGAACAAATTTTAACTTACTATTACCTGAAAGATATACCTTTTTTTGATAATATAAAATAAGTAACTCGTAGACTTAAAATTGTCTACTATCATCCTCTAAAATAACATACTGTACATATAAAATTTCTACACTTTTTCGACTATCCTTTTCGAAATATTTCATAAAATGACTTTGCAAGACTCAAATTAAAATTTTTGATATCGTAGGAACCTTCCACACAGGAATTTGTGAACATGGGCTTCAGTCTTGATGATGGAGACGATAACGGATCGCAAATAACAAAAACCGAAGTTTAACGGGCAAAACATTTTCCAGTTTATTTAATCCTAGAGTGTAATTTTTGGAAATCTTGATCTAAATTACGATATACCAGTAAATTTAAAGCATAAGATTAGAATATCAGCTTCAGAAATTAGTCTAGTAATCGATATTATAGCGTATATTTATTTTGCAACGTAGTAGTACTGACACATAATGTAAGCATGTAAAACTATTTATTTAAAATCAATTAATAAATGATTTATAAATATTAATCCTGAATTTTAGTAATAGCCTGATAATACAAAAATTAGACAACCTTAGAGAAATGATTAGCAATATTTTAAGAATTGCAATGGTTATAATATAGACTAGAACATAAATCGAAGCTCTCACTGTAATATCATTTACTATTGTCTTTTACTATGTTGCAATCACAACACATTTCCACGTATAAGTAGATTACAGAGTATACTTATCAGTTACACTGTTATACTGTAATAAACGCCCTACCTTTTATAATCCAGTGCGATAAACGACCTAATTAAAGCGATATCCCGTATGCCTATTACGGATTATCTAACTCCTTGGCCTTTCGATATAAAAATACTTCAATAATAATAATTGAACTCCCGTTAAACTATATTAATTCTACAATGCGATAACATAACAGTATCGACTTTTATAATATGCCAATAACAGGAGGATTAAGAAAGACTACAGTGGTAGAGTATGGAACTCGTTGATATTGATTAACGGTAAATAATGATTAGATAGCAATTTATATACATGTTATGAAATGGATATAACAAGTGTAAAGAAAACTTTATATTACGTATCTATTATTATAATTTTTAAGTTTGCAATATTTTAGGTGAAGGCTGTACCATGTTTTTCCCTCATCGTTCATCTTTATTTAGCGTTATGACCTTAACATTGATATTTTCAAAACGCGCGTTTCTTTGCATCGCTATGTACAGATTATGGACAGATGCACTGTAAACCTGTAGATTGTCGGTAAACACAAGCTGAATTTATAATTACTTAATATTTAACAGAATTGCTCTGTTAATCTGTGTATTCCATCCGTCGAAAACTACCCTGAAAGTCTGTAACTGTCATACTCGTATGTACCTGTTCAACGACAGCAACAAATTTATTTAATTAATTCGAATTAGGTAAACCCACACACAATGCTGTGAGAACAAGAGCCCTGATATAATATATTACAGCGAATTTTTTTATTGCTAATTCTCTTTAGCTCTGATTCTACAGTGTAGCTGCTATATGAATAAATCCTCTTCTCTTTTATAGTATAATAAAGGATAATAAAGGGCGTTAGAAACGAAAGCTTTGTCGTACCATACCAACTTTCACAAATTTATCGTGAATGAGTGCTCTAGATTTCTATTCTTAAACGGTTGCTGTATTCACGGTTGTGGCTCATAACAATTAACGGTATATTAAATTGTAAATACATAACCAAGTCATTGCAATAATTTACAGCTTAAGTCGCCATGCGGAAAGTTTTCTTGACTCTCTTATAGGTAATTACGATATTATTTACATGTTTGGCCAAGTGCCCCTTCACTTTTCTCTTTGAAAGTACTATAAGTATTTTACTTTTCGGACCTTCTTAAGTAGAACTGTGTACGCGTATCAAGAAATAGTAATGACGATTATCAGTAATATTCAAAAGAAGTTACAAGATGGTTTTGAGAGTATATACGACAGGCAAAAAATTGAGATTTGGTGTTGACAATTGGTCATGCCGACATGGGTAAAAATCCTTTTCTCAATTACATATTAGGCCATGAAATGCTAAAGAGCGATTTCGGGATTATAGATATTATGGACCCTGCTATTATTCAGATCGGTCATGGAATAGAAACTTTATTTGCTAAACCGATTGTAAGTAAGTACTATCCTTGGGTTTTTGCAGATTTATCAAGTTTTCCAGTATACACATCATATGAGAATTCTGTTGTGGCTGCTATTAGCACTAAATTGGCGGTTCGAAATACCCGTCAGGTTAAGGGTATTGTAATTTTAAAGGAAATCACTAGTTTATGCAGTGGGAAACTATACGAATTACATATAGTTCCATAGATCACCCAATAGATGCAAGGGAAAACCGTTTTCCCCCGTTTAGGTTACTTAATTAGCGAAGTTAATCTGTTTACAATTGTTGCCGTAAACTAGTTAAAATGAGTAGATCTTGTGAGGTTGTATATTGTCATATACAATACAGTACGAGTATACATCGTGTATATATACACGTTGTCATAAATAACACGCGTAATTAAATAAGATTTATTCATTATGTTTATATTCTAACGTGGCATGATCGAATTGTAATCATACCAGGAACTACCGTACACAAAAATGAGAAGTGCAATCCAATTGGTTAGTTTCCTGCTGTTGTTAATTGTATATTTGCATTCTATATTGTTATTCGATATGACAAACACGGAAGTTTGCTGAGCCGCACCTAAGTTTCAGAAATTTACTTTCTATTGCTATTTTGAATTACAATTTTAATCTAATACTGCATCATGATATAACATATTATTATTCCATACAGTTCCATCCCTATTTTGAATTACAATTTTAATCTAATACTGCATCATGACGTAACATAGTTCATTATTCCATATAGTTCGATCGCTATTTTTTTAAAATCTTAGGTGAGACTTAGTGAAAGGAATATTTCACCAAACGAAAGGAAAGATCGCAATGATCCAGATTAGTATCAGTGAAATTCAAGCTAAATTAATAGAAGGCTATGGACTAATAAAAGATGCAAAGGGTAAAGATTTAGTACTGGTGATCGGTAATACCGGTGTGGGTAAAAGCACCTTTCTGAATTATATGCTAGGGTACAAAATGTACCAAAATGAAGAATCTGATACGGTGGAGACGGTAGAGAGAGAGTGTCCCGCACATATTGGGCATAATATGCATTCACAAACTTTGTATACACATCCGATTACAGATAAAAATTATCCTTGGGTTTTTACCGACTGTCCGGGATTTCTGGATAATAGAATGACCAATGATACGATTGTGACTTCCATTAGCATGGAATTAACTATTCGCATTGCAAAACAAGTCAAGGGGATTGTTATACTGATGGATGCGACTGAGTTTTTAAGTAGTAGATTGACTGCTTTGGGTCCGTTGATGAAGATATTGATTAAATTATTTCGAGATCCAGTTGAAATGTTAAAGTATTCTGTAATTGGTGTGACAAAACTAGATCAAATAAAGGGAGGAAAAACGAGGGCTAAGAAAATAACGTTACAAGGTTTGAATAAAATTAAAGAAGAATGTCGTAGAAGAATAAAAACTCTTGAGACAGAGAAGAGAGAAAGAGATGGAACAGATTTGATTATCAGTGAATATAAAGTGATGGAAGAGTTTACTAGTGCAGTACTTGGTCGTAAAGATGATATCATGTTTATTGATATTCTTGATGATGGTGATTCAAAACAGCTCGTAACCGATCGTATTTGTGCCATTAGATCGAGAACTGAAGCTCAAACTGATCAGTTACCACATGATACTTCTCCACCTCCAATATCAACATCTACTAGTAATGCTCAACAAGATGCACTGCCGTTACCGCTAATTACGATCGCAGACTTCAATTTTGAAGATTATGATATCAATAGAACAAGCTTTAATAAAGCAATTTACGATTTGGCTGGTGAAGGTAATCAGCTAATCGGTGCAATTACAGGAGTTACAGATCAGCTTAAACGTGCGATTGATTTGTGGAATGATAACAAAAAGAGAATGACGTCGATGAAAAGATTGAGATCGGAGTTGGACAGTTATGTTTCTGCTTCTGAAGTCCCAACAAAATTAATAAACACTTGGTCAGAAATGCTTGAAGAAAATGAACAATCTATCCAGTCTGAAAAAAGAAAGATGCAGTCTGTTAATGACCAGTTAAAAAAATTTAAACAAGAATTGAATGAAATTAATACTGATAAGCCCGTGATATTTGCTGAAAAGAAGTATATCAAAAAGGAGCAATATTGGACCTATCATGAAGTCCTTTTTGATTTTGATACTGAAGATGAACGGACACCAATTGTTGATATCGATCAACGAATAGGTAGTGGTCGCTGGTGCAGTACAACAGATGAAAGGCGGAGAGGCCGATATAAAACGTGGTATCAATCTGGCTGGTGGAAAAGTGGGGATGCTACTATGACGGTTTATATTGCTTCTAAGCATGATACAGGTAATCGTAGACGTATTAAAGATCTTCGAGTAGAAATTAGTCGATGCAAAGAGTCTTTCGACGAGTTAAATGATAACGTGCTTGAGCTTAAGAAATCTAAGGAACGCATTTCATCCAATATAACATCCGTGAAAAATGTAGTCCAGGAAGAAGTAGAGAAAGATCGCACAAATAAACTACGGCAGTGTGATGGAGATATCGAGCAATTGTCTGCGCGGATGGCAGAAAATCGGAGACGTATGGAAAAGAGTAAAGCAAAAGGTTTAGAATTACTGGAAAATTTTTACGGTGATTCTGATACTTTGAAAATGCCTGAAAAATTTGAGATTGTGCAAAGTATCAACGAGTTGCTACGGTTTCCGAGCACTTTGGTATACAAATTTATTAAGCGCTATAAAACCTTTAAAGCGAACTTTGATGCAACTAGAAGATATTTTCAGTTAGACTTAAATGAAACGGATTTGAGTCAACTTTCTCAGGATAATACAGCAGATGAGTTAGACGATGGTGCTATTAACAAAAAAGATCCCATAACTGGTAAATGGATTAGGACACTGGTGGTAACGAAGGCAGGAACAGGATTTGAATTATCTTCATTAATGGAGCAATTTCCTATGAATAGCGTAGGCAGTGTGTTTGAGTTTACTCATCCAACGACTGGTAAAAAAGAGCGTATTCTTTACGGTGATTGGGCCCAACTGAATGAATCAGCTTCGCCTACATCCACTGAGGAAGAACAGATTTCTCAAGTGGATCAAGTGCTTAGTATGTCATCGAATGATCCACAAGAACTCAACAGATTAAAACAAAGCGTAGAGGAAGAGATAGAAATGTTAACGAAAATTATTCAAGAGCGAGAAGAAGAACTTTTTACGAAGCAACGTCAGCTAGATAAAATCATTGAGCGCCTTAAAAGGTTTACAACAGATGAAACAACAGAAGATATTAGTTCTATGGAGGATAGTTTTGTCCAACTTGATATTACAGAGGTTTCTTCTGTTCCTACTGGTGTCTAAACTCTCTGAATAGTAAATAATCTTAAGGATGAGAGTAAGTGCCGAACTTGTGTATTTCTAGATAAATTGGGAGTGAGTATCCCTAAATCATTGCTCTTGTTCAGAAAAGCTACACGTTGCAGTGGTCTATTATGTACTGTAAGTAAGAATACAGTAACCTGTTGTACTGCACCTAATGTGTCGTGATAAGATAAGGTAATGAATTACTAAGATAAAGGCATAAGACGGTATTATAGCTATGCCATTTAAACGCAGTAAATCCTAAATAAAAAGTGATTTCTAGTAAGCCTACTAGGTGAAGTGTGTCAAAGTCCCTCGTGCAAACGTTAACAGCTAAACGTGGAAACATAACGTGGTCTACAGGTTACGTATTTTTAGTAAGTCTATACTAATAGTATTGTATAATACAGTTTTATATGTAGCATATTATCTTATGGTGCATTATGAATAGACTGCAAAAGAAATTGTTGGCGAATGCTACGAAGAATAGTGACTATACAGACAGCAGGAGCTATTAGTGCTTTGGAGTAATAAAGTTCCCTATTTCTATAATAAAAAGGGTGTTTGTATTTCCTGTGAGAACTCTTTTAGAGATCCTAGTATTATCATATGAAATAGTGAGCTATGTTACGTCATGATACAGTATTAGATTAAAATTGTAATTCGAAATAGCGATAGAAAGTAAATTTCTGAAACTTAAGTGCGGCTCAGCAAACTTCCGTGTTTGTCATATCGAATAACAAGATAGAATGTAAATATACAATTAACAACAGCAGGAAACTAATGTATACTCGTACTGTACTGTATATACAACCTCACAAGATCTACTCATTTTAACTAGTTTACGGCAACAATTGTAAACAGATTAACTTCGCTAATTAAGTGACCTAAACGGGGGAAAAAAACGGTTTTCCCTTGCATCTATTGGGTGATCTATGGAACTATATGTAATTCGTATAGTTTCCCACTGCATAAACTAGTGATTTCCATTAAAATTACAATACCCTTAACCTGACGGGTATTTCGAACCGCCAATTTAGTGCTAATAGCAGCCACAACAGAATTCTCATATGATGTGTATACTGGAAAACTTGATAAATCTGCAAAAACCCAAGGATAGTACTTACTTACAATCGGTTTAGCAAATAAAGTTTCTATTCCATGACCGATCTGAATAGTAGCAGGGCCCATAATATCTATAATCCCGAAATCGCTCTTTAGCATTTCATGGCCTAACATGTAATTGAGAAAAGGATTTTTACCCATGTCGGCATGACCAATTGTCAACACCAAATCTTAATCTTTTGCCTGTCGTATATACTCTCAAAACCATCTTGTAACTTCTTTTGAATATTACTGATAATCGTCATTACTATTTCTTGATACGCGTACACAGTTCTACTTAAGAAGGTCCGAAAAGTAAAATACTTACAGTACTTTCAAAGAGAAAAGTGAAGGGGCACTTGGCCAAACATGTAAATAATATCGTAATTACCTATAAGAGAGTCAAGAAAACTTTCCGTATGGCGACTTAAGCTGTAAATTATTGCAATGACTTGGTTATGTATTTACAATTTAATATACCGTTAATTGTTATGAGCCACAACCGTGAATACAGCAACCGTTTAAGAATAGAAATCTAGAGCACTCATTCACGATAAATTTGTGAAAGTTGGTATGGTACGACTGTCACGTTCTGTAATAGTTACATAATTAGTATGTTACCTTCTTTCTATATATGGTTAAATATCACGATGTTATCACGTCAGGCGTATATAGATGTAGTTATGGTACTATATTAAGGTTATCTATATATGTATTCTCATGTTGCCATACTTGGCATGATAGTCTATTTGTAATGACTAAACTAGGGAAACCTTTCTGTTAGTGATGATCTTGTGATCTACGTCAGTAGACCAAAGGTCACAATAAAGAAAGTATATAAACTCTTCATTTTAACAATAAAGTTAGTTCTTCAACTTAATTACTGGGTCTCCTTGCTGAGTGCAGATCTAGTACTTGTTACAAAATTTGGAAGTTGTAACAACGACAAAGCTGACGTTTCTAACGCCCTTTATTATCCTTTATTATACTATAAAAGAGAAGAAGATTTATTCATATGGCAGCTATACTGTAGAATCAGGGCTGAAGAGAATTAGCAATAAAAAAATTCGCTGTAATATATTATATCAGGGCTCTTGTTCTCACAGCATTGTGTGTGGGTTTACCTAATTCGAATTAATTAAATAAATTTGTTGCTGTCGTTGAACAGGTACATACGAGCATGACAGTTACAGACTTTCAGGGTAGTTTAGGCATATAAGGCACAGAGTATTATTATGAATAGTTGAAAATAGGAAATTAGCCAAATCAGGTGAAAGTACGTAAAAATTGGAAAGATTTTACACTATGTTAAGCTTAAGTCAAGTCAATGTTGACTTAAAGAGGTAAATAACATATTTAAAAGTTTACAAATGAAATTATACCATCAAATTTTTTCTCACAAGATTTTTATTAGAAATTCAACTGTGAACAACTACGATAATTTAACAATAATCAAATAATGCTGTAGTCGCACATAGATTAATATTATAAGGCTGATAAATGATACCAATTATAAATAGGAAATAATGCGAGAATAACTACTACGTTAAATAAGTAATACACTGGTAGAATATCTTCCAGAAATTGATAAGGTTAATAAATAGGTTGCTTACCGAAAATACGCGTATCTAATAAGCATCTCCTTTTTATACGCACAATACTAGATCAATAATGATACCGACCGCCTAATGCTATCAGAGCTGATATCGAATTCATTGTAGCGGTATAACTATGATATGATATGGTTTACAGTAGCCATTGTGGGTTAATTGTTAGAGGTGCAGTAACTCCTTTTAGAAAGTAAAAGTGAAGTCGATGTTGTAGCTTATTTTGTAGTAATCACTTACCTTTTAGTTAAAATTATGTACTTATCATTTAATAGGATTCTAGCATTATTTGCCATTAAAACCTTATAATGAGTTCGACTGAAATTTACTCTATTGTGGACCAGTGGGGGCTAATATACCTATCTATTCGTATAAATTACTTGCACTAAGGAAAAGAATATGAATAGTGGGTACTTATATAAAAAATTCTACTATCCCTATTATAACCTCTTTTTTCAGATATCATTAGTAATAAAAATCGACTAAATTTTAACAGAATTTGAGTACCGTAATGAACTAGTGTTATTATGACAATAATTGTTCATTATAATTGGGAACCAACGGCAACAAAGTTTTGTATCGATATGTTATAGTACTGGCAGCCAAATTGACAATATTTAAATGTTAACATCAATGACCCGTATCTTAAGAATTTATTACCATCGTTATTATCTTTGCCCTAATCTTCATCTTTACATCAAATATCCGTAACAATTTACTAATTTAAGAACCGTAATGAATTACTAAAATTATTAATATCTACTAGTAAACCTGCCGTTTAAATGTAGTATACAGTACTATTGCAAATTACCCTGCGAATGATATGCTGTATATGGCTATTATCATATGGATTACTAGATGTTAATTGAGTCATTTTTTACTTATTTCTCGAAAAATTAAACAACAAATTCGACATTTCCTGAATGCCAAGCAAGTCTATCAAATAGTAGAAAAATACCTCTAAGAATTAATATATGCTTATT
>NW_002060948.1:975131-980390 GCF_000150275.1 Trichoplax adhaerens
ACGGATCGTAGCATTTTATAAAAACCTGTACTAAAGGAGAGGGAAAGTCTAATAACTCAGCGACTTCTTTAATAACTTGAAATTTCACAGGTACTCTAGCGTTATCAGGACTACCTTCGAAGAACGATTTTAACAATTGTGTACCTTTACTTTTACTTTCTTTTATTAAATTTTGATTTTCTTTAATTCTATTAGAAAGTCGATTAATTTCTTGATCACACTCTGTAATCTTCATTTCCTGATCTTTCGCCGCCTTAAGTTTCCCATCTCGTATAGATTTAACACTCTGAATCAAGATTTGGTTCGCTTCTTTAAGCTCATTTAAGCTTGCCCGTAATTCTGTTTCTTGATTCTGCAGAGATTCTATCTCCTTGTTAATCTCTTTAATCCGTAGTTGATTACCTGTATCTTGCTTGGTTTTAATATAAGCATCTACTTTAGCATAAGCTTCAGTGAACCATTGAGAAGCATATATTGTTTTATAATAGCCCTTTTTACGTTGATCGACGGTATCGTACCAATCCCCATTTGCTTGATCTTTTTCAATAACCATTGGAATCGATTCACTATCAGTTTTAGCCTCAAAGTTTAGTTTATTAAACCAACCTCTCCAAAAAGACCAGTCTTTAGATAGCTGCTCTGAACGAAATAGTTTAAGTTCATCCGTGTCGATTTTGGCTAACTCTCTATCTAAGGTAACTATACGTGTCTTAATAGTCCGCTTCTCTTCTGATTGCGAATTAATTGTAGTCCTATTTCGAGCGATGAGTGTCTCTGAGTTTTCTATAGAGCCAGTTGAATCTCCAGAATCATAAAATAAGCGTTGAAGATTTGATTTAAGTTCATTTAGTGTCATAATTCTAGTCTCACTTTCTTGGCAAGTGTTAATAGCACTCTTAAGTTGATTTGATTGTGTCTTGATAGCTTCTATTAGTTCGTTACCATCATGTGCGCGATCATAAATAGCCTTATTAAAAAGTATTCTTTGCTCACTGTATGTTTGAAAGTTAAAATCCTTCACAGTAAGACGTTTAACTTTCTCTTGCTTATCTTTATCATGATCAGAGCTCAAGGGTCCGAAAGACGAGGGAAAAGAACGCACAGCAGAGACTATTTGATTATACAATTTTTTCGATTTATGTGGCCTAATTCCTTTAATCAGTTCGATAACTCTTTCTCTGGACTGGCCTTCATCTAAGGGTTTAACAAATACTATATCATCTTGCTTTTGAAGTATAGCAGCAACAAAAGCCTTAATAAATGCAAAATCTTCCGGTGTCGGGGCAGATGCTGAATGTAAATCATCAGCTAAAGGAGATTTACTTCTTTCATACCTATTTTTAAGTATTTCTAGATTTCCATCACAATTCTTTTCGATTTTTTTAAAGCTTGCAAAATTCTTTGCTTTGTAGTCTCTTCTGTCAGTCCTAGAGAATCTACTTTTGTTATAGCCACGATGGAATAATTCGCCATATCCATTGGGCTCTTAAAGAGCGAAATTAGTGTCTTCACTAATTGACTTAACTCATTTAGTCTTGCAGAGAGTAAAGTATGGACTTCTATTAAAATCACAACAGCCTTAACCTGACGAGCATTTCGAACCGCCAATTCAGTACTAATAGAACTTACGACAGCATCACTTGATATTCTATTATCTTGAAATCCGGGACAATCTGTATAAACCCAAGGATAGATCTCGCTGACAAATGGCGTAGCGTATAAAGTTTCTGACTCCATTTCATGGCCGATCTTAAAGGTGGCAGGCTGCACCGTATCTATATTTCCAGTATTTTGGTCCTGACACATTTTATGCTCTAGCATGTAGTTCAGAAAAGTACTTTTGCCAACGCCAGTATTACCAATAGCTAACACTAAATCTTTACCTTCGCCCTTCCGAGTATGTTCAAAACCATTTTCTAACTTCTTTAGAATCTCGTTGATGCTCGTCATCTTTTATGCGAAACCTTTTACAGTTTACTTCACTTTCTACTGACATTTATTTCTTGCTAGCAATTTTTTAAAAGAAAAAGAAAAATTGCTACCGAGATTATTTTCTTTAAATCTACCAAGTTTATTTTTCTTTAATTTAATCTAGTACTGTGTAGATAAGGTGTAGATAAGCCGTAAATATTATTGTACGATGTCTAGGATTGCCCACGTTCTATGGCGCGTACACTACAAAGTAACAAGCAGTACTGTACACTGTACTGTACTGTATATCAATATACTGTACAGTACAGACAGTGTACAGTACTGTATATTTGTAGCCTAACAACTCAGGAATGCCAATTTGGTTTTTATTTCTCTAGATATTCTATACTTTTCCCGTACATTCACATGATGAACTTTTTTTTTACGGATAGAGACTCGAGACAAGACAAATGATTACGTCATCTGTATTCCTGTACCTGGTTAATAGATAATCCATAATAGGCATACGGGATATCGCTTTAATTAGGTCGTTTGTCTCACTGGATTATAAAAGTAGGGTGTTTATTACAGTATAACAGTGTAACTGATAAGTATACTCGTAATTATTTTCAATTAAAACAAATTACCTCTTACTGAGAACGCATTAATTTCTATTGAAAATTAGAGCTTCTTGTTGAATGAAAAATACATTCAAAGTCTTTTATTACCTAAAGTCGATCTTGTTTTGATCGAAACAATGTTTGTAGTTATACTCTGTGAAGTGTTCTAAAAAGCGTTATTGTTAATAAGGATTACTTAAGGAAGTGCCGTAAAAATAAACAATTGCGATATAAATGCAAAAATAAATTTAGCCTTTATCTTGTCTATTAAGAGTGTCAAAAGTTAATTATCGATATTTTCATGAATTTGATTAGAGATATCACATTAGATATTTTATAACCGATTACTTATACGAAAATAGGTAGACCAGTTACACGACACGGTACCTTAATACAGTATTACGTTGTACATACCTATTAGATTACAATTCATGTTATTTTAGCTATTGCATAGCAAATAATAACAACCATTGATCGCTATCCCTCCCTAAAATAGTTATTGTCCTTCTGATGGTAATGCATAATGGCTAAGATAACTCGTGCCGTTGCTGCAGTAAATTTGATATTAGCGATAGCCTACGTCGTCATAGCAATAGCATGGGGCCAATTATTATCCGATAAATCCTTCTTCTCAATCAGCGGAACTATTGGCTGAAATCCCCATCTTAATACGCTTACGATTACCTGTATCATGCTTAGAAGCAATGTAAACCGTCATAATTAGCATAGTAGCGTAATACTATCCTAGTCACTATTCTTCGTGGCATTCGCCAACAATTTCTTTTGCAGTCTATTCATAATGCACCATAAGATAATATGCTACATATGCAACTGTATTATACAATACTATTAGTATAGATAGTATTGCGCTACATCAGGTAACGTCAGAACATAGCGGTACGATTAGAAGTACGTATCATGTATTATCAATAGAATCTTAGGTGAGACTTAGTGAAAGGAATATTTCACCAAACGAAAGGAAAGATCGCAATGATCCAGATTAGTATCAGTGAAATTCAAGCTAAATTAATAGAAGGCTATGGACTAATAAAAGATGCAAAGGGTAAAGATTTAGTACTGGTGATCGGTAATACCGGTGTGGGTAAAAGCACCTTTCTGAATTATATGCTAGGGTACAAAATGTACCAAAATGAAGAATCTGATACGGTGGAGACGGTAGAGAGAGAGTGTCCCGCACATATTGGGCATAATATGCATTCACAAACTTTGTATACACATCCGATTGCGGATAAAAATTATCCTTGGGTTTTTACCGACTGTCCGGGATTTCTGGATAATAGAATGACCAATGATACGATTGTGACTTCCATTAGCATGGAATTAACTATTCGCATTGCAAAACAAGTCAAGGGGATTGTTATACTGATGGATGCGACTGAGTTTTTAAGCAGTAGATTGACTGCTTTGGGTCCGTTGATGAAGATATTGATTAAATTATTTCGAGATCCAATTAAAATGTTAAAGTATTCTGTAATTGGTGTGACAAAACTAGATCAAATAAAGGGAGGAAAAACGAGGGCTAAGAAAATAACGTTACAAGGTTTGAATAAAATTAAAGAAGAATGTCGTAGAAGAATAAAAACTCTTGAGACAGAGAAGAGAGAAAGAGATGGAACAGATTTGATTATCAGTGAATATAAAGTGATGGAAGAGTTTACTAGTGCAGTACTTGGTCGTAAAGATGATATCATGTTTATTGATATTCTTGATGATGGTGATTCAAAACAGCTCGTAACCGATCGTATTTGTGCCATTAGATCGAGAACTGAAGCTCAAACTGATCAGTTACCATATGATACTTCTCCACCTCCAATATCAACATCTACTAGTAATGCTCAACAAGATGCACTGCCGTTACCGCTAATTACGATCGCAGACTTCAATTTTGAAGATTATGATATCAATAGAACAAGCTTTAATAAGGCAATTTACGATTTGGCTGGTGAAGGTAATCAGCTAATCGGTGCAATTACAGGAGCTGTAGATCAGCTTAAACGTGCGATTGATTTGTGGAATGATAACAAAAAGAGAATGACGTCGATGAAAAGATTGAGATCGGAGTTGGACAGTTATATTTCTGCTTCTGAAGTCCCAACAAAATTAATAAACACTTGGTCAGAAATGCTTGAAGAAAATGAACAATCTATCCAGTCTGAAAAAAGAAAGATGCAGTCTGTTAATGATCATTTAAAAAAATTTAAACAAGAATTGAATGAAATTAATACTGATAAGCCCGTGATATTTGCTGAAAAGAAGTATATCAAAAAGGAGCAATATTGGACCTATCATGAAGTCCTTTTTGATTTTGATACTGAAGATGAACGGACACCAATTGTTGATATCGATCAACGAATAGGTAATGGTTGCTGGTGCAATACAACAGATGAAAGGCGGAGAGGCCGATATAAAACGTGGTATCAATCTGACTGGTGGAAAAGGGGATGCTACTATGACGGTTTACATTGCTTCTAAGCATGATACAGGTAATCGTAGGCGTATTCAAGATCTTCGAGAAGAAATTAGTCGATGCAAAGAGTCTTTCGACGAGTTAAATGATAACGTGCTTGAGCTTAAGAAATCTAAGGAACGCATTTCATCCAATATAACATCCGTGAAAAATGTAGTCCAGGAAGAAGTAGAGAAAGATCGCACAAATAAACTACGGCAGTGTGATGGAGATATTGACCAATTGTCTGCGCGGATGGCA
>NW_002060948.1:981327-1094926 GCF_000150275.1 Trichoplax adhaerens
ACGAAGTATAAACGAGAACGAGTAGATTTATCAAGGCAAGACAACGTTACTTGCGCGATTATTCTATATTCAACCGTTAAGTAATCATTAAATTGAAGTATTGCCATTAAGGGGACTTATCGCATCGGAGCCAGTAAATCACTTTTTCTTAGCCTTTTCTAAGAAAGTATTCTATTTTATCAAGAAACAAGTTATGTTGAATGTCACTTATATCCAGGAGAAGGTAGAGAAAGGCTTTGAGCAAACACGCCAAACGAAAAAATAAATAAAAGAGACTTTCAGTAAGCTTACTAGGAGGAGTGTATCAAAGTTCCTCGTGCTAACGTTAACGACTAAGAGTGGAAACACAACGATCGGCACGACCGGCGTTGGGAAAAGTACACTCTTAAATTATATGTTACACAATGAAATGAAATGAAAAATGAAGATAACGGGGCTGTAGATGCCATAGATTCTGCAACCTTTAAGGTCGGTCATGAAATGGATTCAGAAACTTCATATGCGAAGCCAGTTATAAGCAATCACTATCCTTGGGTTTTCACAGATTGTCCAGGTTTTTTGGATAATAGAGATCCAGACGATGCTGTTGTGACTGCAATTAGTAGTCCCCTGGCGGTTCGAAATGCCCGTCAGGTTAAAGCTGTCGTAATATTAATAGAAATTAGTGGTATACTCCGTGCGGGACTAGAGGAATTAAGCACATTGCTGAAAGTACTGATTACACTTTTTCACAACCCAGTCGATATGGTAAACTATTCCGTCTTTGGTATAACAAAAACAGATCTTTTGGGATTGACAGAAGACAGAGCGAAACAAAAAGTTTGGGATGCTTTTAAGAAAATCGTAAAGCATTGTGATCAAAAACTGGATACGATCAAGAAGGAGCCATAAAAAAGTGTTGAATCTCCCCGATATTTTTATATTATGATTGTAACGAGATCAAGAATCTGGGATTTTGAGCTTTCCTTTCCTTTAGTCTACTTTTATTTGGAAGCCCAAGCCAAGCGCGATATCATACACACGTTAACGAGACATAAGAACTGTGACAACAAATCAGCTCTAGTACGAACATAACTTGAATACCATATCCAAATACACGTGAACATTTGTAGCATGTGATCTTAATCTAGTACAGTACTGTACTGTATATAGTAGAAGCATGGAAAACCAAAATAAATTTAGGAATGCTATAATTGCATGGCGAATAAATAATGACCAAATTCTAAGTAAAAGATTGTCTTCTGTTCTACTGCTGTATTGCATGAAGATATGACCAAATGCGTATTGCCCGGCCAAAGTCCAGCAAATCCTAGATTTCGGACTTTGGCCGGGCCAATACGCGTAATGGCCGAGTCACACACGGCCAAAGCCCGATTGGCTATTGTTCACAATAATCGTAGTTTACACAGTACGTAATGTCGCCGGTAGCAACAAAGTAAGTAACATTACTGACCATATTAGCTTGCGTATTACGCGTATTGGCCGGCCTAGTTTGGTCTATACGCGTATTGGCCCGGCCAAAGTCCGAAATCTAGGATTTGCTGGACTTTGGCCGGGCAATACGCGTATTGGCCAACTTCGGGTTTTGGCCGTAATATCGCGCTATAAACGATATTTTGAACAGATGTAGACATTGCTACGATTGCGGAAGGACCTCTAC
Source organism: Trichoplax adhaerens (assembly GCF_000150275.1). Lineage (NCBI taxonomy): Eukaryota > Metazoa > Placozoa > Uniplacotomia > Trichoplacea > Trichoplacidae > Trichoplax > Trichoplax adhaerens. The sequence continues at coordinate 982,988 of NW_002060948.1, forward strand.
GTACTCTTCATAGAGCAACATAGAGCTGACCATGATTAAAAAGCGGTGTTGGCAAGCATAAGCCAATCTTTTCCAGAGACTGGCATTGAGATTTATTTATTCGCGGTAATTGCAAAAGCCAATTTCACCGTATTATTTACAGTACAGTACTGTATATTAGCATACTGTACATTAGGCCTGATCATTTTGCATAGATTTTTTTATACACTTCGTTTAAGCTGTCCTACTGATACATTAGACATGTATTGACATATCTAGAAAAAAATAAAGAAATCGTCCAATCTCACGCGGCGCAAATCAAATTTGTGTCCTGCATCATCCCCGTGCGAGAAATTATTTTAAATGATCAGGCCTACTGTACATGTTTTAGCGCATTTTGCATAATTTATTGATTTTGTTGTTTGAATCGATCAGATGCGCCATAGGGCATCACCGATAAACGCCCCAAGCCAATAATCAATTCTATTTGAACCAATCAGATGGTTAAATATGTATTTCATCCGTATATTTTAGTAATTTTTTAAAGAAAAATAAACTCAGTAGATTTAAAGAAAATAATCTCGGTAGCAAAGAAAAATTGCTACCGAGAAATAAATGTCAGTAGAAAGTGAAGTAAACTGTAAAAGGTTTCGCATAAAAGATGACGAGCATCAACGAGATTCTAAAGAAGTTAGAAAATGGTTTTGAACATACTCGGAAGGGCGAAGGTAAAGATTTAGTGTTAGCTATTGGTAATACTGGCGTTGGCAAAAGTACTTTTCTGAACTACATGCTAAAGCATAAAATGTGTCAGGACCAAAATACTGGAAATATAGATACGGTGCAGCCTGCCACCTTTAAGATCGGCCATGAAATGGAGTCAGAAACTTTATACGCTACGCCATTTGTCAGCGAGATCTATCCTTGGGTTTATACAGATTGTCCCGGATTTCAAGATAATAGAATATCAAGTGATGCTGTCGTAAGTTCTATTAGTACTGAATTGGCGGTTCGAAATGCTCGTCAGGTTAAGGCTGTTGTGATTTTAATAGAAGTCCATACTTTACTCTCTGCAAGACTAAATGAGTTAAGTCAATTAATGAAGACACTAATTTCGCTCTTTAAGAGCCCAATCGATATGGCCAATTATTCCATCGTGGCTATAACAAAAGTAGATTCTCTAGGACTGACAGAAGAGACTACAAAGCAAAGAATGTTGCAAGGTTTTAAAAAAATCGAAAGGAATTGTGATGGAAATCTAGAAATGCTTAAAAATAAGTATGAAAGAAGTAAATCTCCTTTAGCTGATGATTTACATTCAGCATCTGCCCCGACACCGGAAGATTTTGCATTTATTAAGGCTTTTGTTGCTGCTATACTTCAAAAGCAAGATGATATAGTATTTGTTAAACCCTTAGATGAAGGCCAGTCCAGAGAAAGAGTTATCGAACTGATTAAAGGAATTAGGCCACATAAATCGAAAAAATTGTATAATCAAATAGTCTCTGCTGTGCGTTCTTTTCCCTCGTCTTTCGGACCCTTGAGCTCTGATCATGATAAAGATAAGCAAGAGAAAGTTAAACGTCTTACTGTGAAGGATTTTAACTTTCAAACATACAGTGAGCAAAGAATACTTTTTAATAAGGCTATTTATGATCGCGCACATGATGGTAACGAACTAATAGAAGCTATCAAGACACAATCAAATCAACTTAAGAGTGCTATTAACACTTGCCAAGAAAGTGAGACTAGAATTATGACACTAAATGAACTTAAATCAAATCTTCAACGCTTATTTTATGATTCTGGAGATTCAACTGGCTCTATAGAAAACTCAGAGACACTCATCGCTCGAAATAGGACTACAATTAATTCGCAATCAGAAGAGAAGCGGACTATTAAGACACGTATAGTTACCTTAGATAGAGAGTTAGCCAAAATCGACACGGATGAACTTAAACTATTTCGTTCTGAGCATCTATCTAAAGACTGGTCTTTTTGGAGAGGTTGGTTTTATATATTAGACTTTGAGGCTAAAACTGATAGTGAATCGATTCCAATGGTTATTGAAAAAGATCAAGCAAATGGGGGTTGGTACGATACCGTCGATCAACGTAAAAAAGGCTATTATAAAACAAAATATGTTTCTCAATGGTTCACTGAAGCTTATGCTAAAGTAGATGCTTATATTAAAACCAAGCAAGATACAGGTAATCAACTACGGATTAAAGAGATTAGCAAGGAGATAGAATCTCTGCAAAATCGAAAAACAGAATTACGGGCAAGCTTAAATGAGCTTAAAGAAGCGAACAAAATCTTGATTCAGAATATTGAATCTATACGAGATGGGAAACTTAAGGCGGCGAAAGATCAGGAAATGAAGATTACAGAGTGTGATCAAGAAATTAATCGACTTTCTAATAGAATTAAAGAAAATCAAAATTTAATAAAAGAAAGTAAAAGTAAAGGTACACAATTGTTAAAATCGTTCTTCGAAGGTAGTCCTGATAACGCTAGAGTACCTGTGAAATTTCAAGTTATTAAAGAAGTCGCTGAGTTATTAGACTTTCCCTCTCCTTTAGTACAGGTTTTTATAAAATGCTACGATCCGTTTATAAAACAGCAGCTATCTGATATTCGTAAACTTTTTGAGATTAATCCTGCTACGATTAATTTTAGCACATTACCTACTCAAGCGGTCCCTGAATGTGATGAGGACATTGGTCCTAAAGATCCTATAACGAGTCAACGAATTATAACTCCGGTAGTAACTGATGCTGGCACCCTATTTGATTTACAATCATTGCGTAAATGCTTTCCTGAACATCCTACTAAAGAAGATGTATATGAATTCTCCCACTATGACGGACGAGTAGAGCATATTCACTATTTATGCTGGAAACAAATCGGTAATCTTAGTGAATATTTGTATCAGAGAAGAAGACAGACATCTCCAGAAAAACGTCACTCATTTATTAACATACCGAGTGATTTAAATGAGTTACTCAGAATACAATACGATCTTCAGCAAGAAATAGCTTGTATAGAAAAGGAATTTAAGGCGGCGATGGATAAAAAGCAAATAGAATTAGAGAAGATTAATACACAGATTCAATCGCTTCATATATCAGAATCATCGGATAAAGATACTTTCAGTGATGAAGAATATGAGATTGTATCTTAAAAGTACTTTGTATCTCTTACTCCATGTTCCACATAGTTAGCGATGATTTATTACTATAGTATTAAGCTAGTTGTACCAATGTATGTGTACATGATTTGAGTAATGTTATCATTCCTATTAGAATTCATTGTTAATTGATAGATATTTGTTAATTCAAATAACTTTACGACATTATTATCTTGTGATGTCTCTTGAATTAATTGCTAAAATTTATAATAAGCATATATTAATTCTTAGAGGTATTTTTCTACTATTTGATAGACTTGCTTGGCATTCAGGAAATGTCGAATTTGTTGTTTAATTTTTCGAGAAATAAGTAAAAAATGACTCAATTAACATCTAGTAATCCATATGATAATAGCCATATACAGCATATCATTCGCAGGGTAATTTGCAATAGTACTGTATACTACATTTAAACGGCAGGTTTACTAGTAGATATTAATAATTTTAGTAATTCATTACGGTTCTTAAATTAGTAAATTGTTACAGATATTTGATGTAAAGATGAAGATTAGGGCAAAGATAATAACGATGGTAATAAATTCTTAAGATACGGGTCATTGATGTTAACATTTAAATATTGTCAATTTGGCTGCCAGTACTATAACATATCGATACAAAACTTTGTTGCCGTTGGTTCCCAATTATAATGAACAATTATTGTCATAATAACACTAGTTCATTACGGTACTCAAATTCTGTTAAAATTTAGTCGATTTTTATTACTAATGACATCTGAAAAAAGAGGTTATAATAGGGATAGTAGAATTTTTTATATAAGTACCTACTATTCATATTCTTTTCCTTAGTGCAAGTAATTTATACGAATAGATAGGTATATTAGCCCCCACTGGTCCACAATAGAGTAAATTTCAGTCGAACTCATTATAAGGTTTTAATGGCAAATAATGCTAGAATCCTATTAAATGATAAGTACATAATTTTAACTAAAAGGTAAGGTAATTAGGTAAGTGATTACTACAAAATAAGCTACAACATCGACTTCACTTTTACTTTCTAAAAGGAGTTACTGCGCCTCTAACAATTAACCCACAATGGCTACTATAAACCATATCATATCATAGTTATACCGCTACAATGAATTCGATATCAGCTCTGATAGCATTAGGCGATCGGTATCATTATTGATCTAGTATTGTGCGTATAAAAAGGAGATGCTTATTAGATACGCGTATTTTCGGTAAGCAACCTATTTATTAACCTTATCAATTTCTGGAAGATATTCTACCAGTGTATTACTTATTTAACGTAGTAGTTATTCTCGCATTATTTCCTATTTATAATTGGTATCATTTATCAGCCTTATAATATTAATCTATGTGCGACTACAGCATTATTTGATTATTGTTAAATTATCGTAGTTGTTCACAGTTGAATTTCTAATAAAAATCTTGTGAGAAAAAATTTGATGGTATAATTTCATTTGTAAACTTTTAAATACTTAACATAGTGTAAAATCTTTCCAATTTTTACATACTTTCACCTGATTTGGCTAATTTCCTATTTTCAACTGTTCATAATAATACTCTGCGCCCTGTTACACGGAAGTATGTAGTGTTAATCCTACAATAAACTGTTTTCGATCTGGTTTCTATCCTACAGTACCTCATAAATAATTATGTATCTTTGAGCGGTAAGTTTTCAATTAAATAACATGTTAGGAATTAGCAACATGAATTATCATTTCATAATAAGATGTAATGATTTGCATGGACAACATATGGTTATACAGTACCGACGTAAATATAAAATCCTAAGGCGATGATTTACAATAAGATGCCGCCCAATATAAGTGCTAGATATCTTTTGCTATTATACGAATTCCATACGAGTCCAAGAGTACCATATAAACAAAAGTACATTTGTGTAAACTATCTCGAGGGAATATTGCACTAGTTTACATAAAGATGCGATTGATATGCCTACTCCAAGTTCATGGTCTGGGTTAAGCTCAAGTAGTTCGTGAGCTAAAATCAATAAGTCTGGAATTTAAGAGATACTCACTGAATCTCTTGTGTAAGCTGTCGTACTCGATCTAGGCGCACAATGCTCGTATACTGCATTGAGGATCTCTAATAATGAATTACATATTCGAGCAACTACACTTGGAAAGATGACCTTCCAGACTATTTCCTTTACACATTTCAGATTGCGACTTTACAACACTAATCAATGCCGTCATCGTGATGTAAAGCCATAAGTAAGTGATTAAAATTCTTCTATTGCTTATTTACAATATTGAACCTTATGCTTTGAATCGACCAGTAGTAAACAGCTACATAACGATGTCTCTTGTTTACATTATGACCGGATAAGTCATTCTAAAGTTTTCTTTCTAGTTAGTGTCAGGTATTAGCTCTTTATTTAGTTTTTTGCGTTTTCAAAAAAAATTGCTATCGGTCGAGCCATAGTTGAAATCCAGTGGAAAGGAATTCTAATAAGTAAAAGGAGGGATCACCATGCCTGCGATAGAAATCAGTGAGATACAAGCCAAATTGGCAGCTGGTTTTAAACTAACACAACAAGCCAATGGCAAAGACTTAGTTCTGGTGATCGGTAATACTGGTGTGGGTAAAAGCACCTTTCTTAACTATATGTTGGGGCATACAATGCGTGAAAATGAAGAATTAGATGTGATAGAGGCCGTAGAGACGTCTGCCTTACACATTGGCCATGAGATGCGTTCAGAGACTTTATACGCACGGCCGGTTGTGAGTCAAGACTATCCTTGGGTTTTTACCGACTGTCCGGGATTTTTGGATAACAGAATAACCAATGATACAATTGTGACTTCTATTAGTATGGAATTAGCGATTCGTAGTGCAAATCAGGTCAAAGGAATTATTATCTTGATGGATGCAACTGAGTTTTTGAATAGTAGATTGAGTACTTTAAGTCCATTGATGAAGATATTGATTAAATTGTTTAGAGATCCAGTTGAAATGTTAAAGTATTCTGTAATTGGTGTGACCAAAACGGATAAGATGAAAGGTGGAAAAACAAAATCTAAAAGAATGATGGTGCAAGCTTTTGGTAAAATCAAAGAAGAATGTCAGAGAAAAATACAGACTCTTCAGTCAGAATTTGAAAGACAAGGTCATAAAGCTTTCTTTTCTATAGGGAGTGAGAATAAAGAGGAAAGCGATCTGAGAGAATTAACTGTTAGCGACTATAAAGTGATGACAGAATATATCAGTGCAGTACTTAGACGACAAGATGAGATCGTTTTTATTGATGTTCTTGATGACGGCGATTCAAAGCAACACATTATTGATCGTATTCATGCAATTAGGCCGAGAACTGAAGCTCAAACGGGCCACTCACTACAGGATACTCTTCCAACTGCGTTATCAGCATCCGCTGAATACTTGCAGCTAGATACTTTATCGCTACGGCCTATTACAGTAGCAGATTTTAATTTTGAGCATTATGATGTAAATAGAAGACACTTTAATCTTGCTATTTATGATTTTGCTAGTGAAGGTAGCCGATTAATTGGTGCGATCATAGGGGTAGCAAATCAACTGAAACGCATGATCGATATGTGGCAAGACAACAAAATTAGAATGGCGGCATTGAATAAACTAAAATCAGAGTTACAAAATTATATCTCTGTTTCTGAAGGCCCAAGGAAATTATTGAATACCTGGTCAGAAATGCTTTCAGAAAATGCTCAATCCATTCAATCAGCGCAAGAAGATATTCATTCGATTAAAAATCAGATAAAAAAGCATGAACAAGAATTGAATGAAGTTAATACTGATAAACCCATAAAATTTGCGGAAAAAATATATCTCAAAAAAGAGTGGTATTGGACCCACCATAAGGAACTCTTCAAGTTTGATACTGAAAATGAATCAGTACCAATAGTCGATGTAGACAAACACATAGGTAATGGTTGCTGGTGTTATACGAAAGATGAAAGAAAAAAAGGCCGATATAAATCGTTATATCTATCAGACTGGCTGGCGTACGGGGATGCTAGAATAACTGTTTACATTGCTTCTAAGGATGAAGAAGGCAACCGTAAGCTCGTTAGAGATCTTCAGACAGAAATTCATCGATCTGGAGAACTCTTGGCTGAGATACAAGCTAATCTATCGTTGCTTGAAGAATCTAAAGATCGTTTATTATCCAGTATAAAATCGATGGAAAATGTAGTTCAGGAAGAAGTAGAAAAGGATCGAGCTGATAAAATGTTGCAATGTGATGGAGAAATTGAGCAGTTATCTGCTCGTATGACAGAAAATCGAAAGCAGATAAAAATGACTAAAGCAAAGGCTTTAAAATTATTGAAAAAATTTTGTGATGATTCTGAATCTTTAAATATCCATAAAAAATTTAAAATTGTCAAAAGTATTAATGAGTTACTACAACTACCAGGCACTTTAGTGGATAAATTCATTGAACGTTATGAGGGGTTTAAAGCTGAGTTTAAAACCATACAAAAATGTTTTCGGATAGACTTAGATAAGGAAGATTTGAGCCAATTTTCGCAAGATAATTCAACGGATCAATTAGATAGAGCTATAAATAGAAAAGATCCAATAAGTGGTAAATGGATTAGGACGCTGGTAGTAACAAAAGCAGGAACAGGATTTGAATTATCTTCCTTAGTGGAGCAATTTCCTGAGAATTGTATAGGGAGCGTTTTTGAATTTATTCATCCTACTGGTAAAAAAGAGCGCATTTTTTATGGTGATTGGACTATCATGTCTGAATGGCCCGCACTTACAGGGCAAGAAGAGAGATTTTCTCAAGCCGATCAAGTACTTGGTATGTCATCGAATGATCCACTGGAATTGATCAAAGTGAAAAAGAGTGTAGAGGAAGAGATAGAGTTGTTAGTGCAAGGTATTCAAGAGCAAGAAGAGGAACTCTTTGCAAAGCGAGATCAGTTAAAAAAAATCACCGAACGTCTTAAAGGGCTTGGCTTTTTACTTTCAGTAGATGAAACCGAAGAGACTAGTTCCATTGATAGTAGTTTTATCCAAATAGATGCTATAGATACTTCCTTTATTCCTGATGTTAGCGCATAAGCGTATTTTCTTAGAATAATTAGTGCAAAATCTTCGCTAGACTAACACATAGAATATTCAAGAATCTTACTCGAATCTTTATTGATAATAAAGTTCTTTGGAGAATATTAGCAATTCCCACTATTGAACACTCGTTTATACTATCTATCGAGACTCGCTTACCCCCTGCACGCCGACTAATGTTAGTTGTTATTTACTTGCGCGTGTATTCAAGTTCCAATTTATGTCAGCATATAACCATCGGATCGATGTAATTATAGTTCAGTAGTTGTTGTTGTCGAGTATTGTGGATATAGCTAGCTAGGCATTTGATAAATAAAGAAAGTTACTTTACACGATTACCGACTGGAGTATATTACAGATTTACACTATCGACTACTAGTAATTTTAGTAGTCCATACTTTATACTGTCTTGTGTGGCATGATTGATCTCGCTAATTTATATATAGCAATTTGATTCAAGCGTACTACCAAACTAATAAAAAATCACTTTGGCGATGTTAGTTTGATTGACCAATATTGATTGATTTTGAATTATTATTAATATTTATCCTGATATGCTGGTACTCTACGGTAGAGATTATCCAAACTTTTACTTGAGGGAATTAGGTTAATTGTTTTACCATTATAGTGATAATAAATAAATATAATTAAGGATGTCTCGGAAGAGCGCAGCACATAAATGAATATATTAGCGTATGTAACTAAAATATCGATAGTGTAGTAAAAGACCAGGGAGATATTTCTTTTCACTTCGAGGATTTGTATATATAATCATTAGTAATCAATACAATATCGCATTGGTTATAGGTAATACGGGCGTTGGTAAAGGCACTTTCGTCAATTATATGCTTAGGCATGAAATGTTCAGAGATGCAGAATCTGCAGCTGTAGATACCTATGGTCCTGCTACCTTTACGATCGGTTATGAAATGCGGCCAGAAATCTTATATGCGAAGCCATTTCTAAGCGAGAAATATCCCTTGGTTTTCAAAGATTTCCCCAGATTTCAAGATAATAGATTATCAAGCGATGCAGTTGTGACTTCTATTAGCACTGAATTGGCGGTTCGAAATGCTCATCAGGTTAAAAGTAATTTTAATGGAAATCAATAGTTTGCTCGGTACGAGACTACCTGACTTAAATCAAATGGCGAAGACACTGATTACGCTTCAAGAGGCCAGTCGATATGAGAATGAGTAACTACTGTAATCTTTATATGGGTATTAGTTGCTTTCTAGTCGATTTCTTCAATAATTCATGCTTTATCATAAGAATCTATGTAGCCTACATCTTGCATTCTCGATCAGATCAACAGAAGAGAAGACTAATTTCTTACCCTATTGCAATACTTTAAATACAGTACGGTGCTCGTACTACGAGCATATTGCAAATTCTTAATTTCTCATGTGTCTGCAACGTCAATGAAAATACACATACTATATGACGAATTATAATTATTAAATCATAGTATGAATGTTTGGCCATTTCAGTCAGTCCACATAGAGACTAAGCAATTTGTTTTAACTGGCAGCAATCAATGCCTGTTGTCGCACGATACCAACCACAAAGATTTACTTCTTGTACTTGACTATTGAATGTGATCAAGCAGTGAATTAATTTCCTACTTGCTGATCACATTACTATCCTATTGTGGAAAAACGCGAATCCGGAAGCTCATTGACCTAAATTTTAATCTTTAAACTGAAAAAAAACGCGAAGTCCGGAAATGATTAAAGATTTTAACTTTCAAGCTTATTGCGAGCAGAGAATATCATTTAATATAGCTATTTATAACTATGCGCATAATGGCAATGTACTAATAGGAGATTAAAGAGCAGTCTAAGCAACTAAAAAATGCTATTAAAACATATCAGGAGAGTAAGAATCGGTCCGAGGCACCAAAAACTTTGAAATCAGACCTTGAGAATCACCTTTCTGGTTCAGAAGATTCAACTAATTCAATAAAAACATCGGAAGAAATCCCAACTCAAAATAATCAATTAAAGAACATGAGGTAAAGCTATTGAGAAGGAAAAAACTAAATTACGTAGAGAAGTAACTGGTATTGATACAGATGACCTCATGCTATTTCGTTCAGCTTCTCTTTCTAAAAATTGGACTTTATGGCATAGTTGTTTTTTACGATAGAGTTTAAGGCTGATACCAACGCTAAGTGGATATCAGTCAGTGTACATACTGAGGAGAAAATGGACAGTGGCACAATACAGTAGATTGATCGAAAGGTTATTATAAAACAAAATTCCGTTCTAAATGGTATGTTAAAGCTTATGCGAAAATGGAAGCTTATATCAAAACCAGACACGATGCAGGTAATCAACTTCGGATCCAAAAGATTATCATGAAGATAAAATCACTTAAGAGTAAAAAAAAATAAATTAGAAACAAGTTTAGAAAAGCTTAAAAAGGAAAACAAAGTCCTAAATCAAAATACGTATTCAATCTTTACATGATGGAAATCTTAATGCAGAAAATAATCGAGAAGATTGCGAAATGTGATCAAGAAATTAAACAGCTTTCTGGTAGAATTGAATCAAGCCGAAGTTTGATTGAAAAGAATAAGTAGGTACACGACTATTGGATTCACTTTTTTTAAAGTGTTCCCGATAAGGCCACAGTACCGTAGAAATTCCGGCTTATGAGAGAAATTGCGGAGTTGTTAGACTTTCCATCCCATTTTAATACAAGTCTTCGTGAAGCCAGATAATCATTTTATAAAAGATCAGCTTCCTTTTCTTCGCTAGCTTTTTGAGATAAATCCTGATAAGGCTGTGTCACAAATTTCTTCTTCGTGAACGGTTAACTCCTCTAGCAACTAATATCCTAATACATTCGAGGTACGTATAGGCAATGAATTACTCGAAAAAGTATTCCGTTAAAATGTTTACTATATCGCTCGACGAGCCTTTCTAACTACTGATTTTCGGAACAACTAGTCGTTGTGAGCTCGCTCCTTTTATGCTCTCTGGGAGCGGCCGCTGGTGCATTCTAACAAACTGAGCTCTAATCATTTTCTTCGTTTAGTGCAAGATTACATCTTACAATCAATAATAGGACTCAGTATAGTCAAAATTGGTAAACAACATTAATTAGAATAAACCAATTAAGAACCAATTAGAGCTTTGAAGCTCTAAGCAATTTCCACAGGTGCAAGTAATTACCAGTTAGATTACTTAATAAATGTTTCAAGAAATAGCTTATTTTTGCTGAAATTAAATAGATGCAGTAAAACAGTTTTGATATTTCTATCTTGTAATCTATCTTTGTAATTGATAATTTAACTTTCCGGATATACTGAAATTTACTGGAACTATACATAATTATAGTAAACTTAATCCCTTTTGTTTCTTTCTAATATCTATTTTAGGAATAGCATAATCAACTGTTCCAAGTATAAATTTAAGCGTACATCCTGCATAATCTAGAAACATCATCAAAAAGTATGTTACTCAAATGTTAATCATACGTTTGGTTTAAAGTTTAATTCCCGTTCATTTAAACAGGCAGTCTACGAATATCTCATGATAAAAGCTGATTGGGTAAAAACGGGAAATTTTTTCTTTCAAAAATTAATCAAATTGATACGATCTTCCTATTCTTACCTCATCATATAGTACAGAAAATTCCATCACCCTAAAATTTAACATGTCGAGTAGCTCTTTTTATCCTTTTAAATCTCTGTTTTGTTTGCATTGCGGAGCTGGTAGCCGACATAACATTCCTAGTCCACTAGGTCTGTATGAAAAAGGGCTAGTAGAGGCGGTAGATAGAGTCGGTTTTCGGTTTGCTGAAGTAGCACTTGCCTCGGGAGTGGTCTGGCTTTCTGATGTTATTGCAGTTGTAGACACTTACATAGCATATAACTCTTAGATGAAAGCTTATAGCTAGATAGTTTAACTCGTTAACGAAGTTTTACATATACTAACCTATTTAATTTCGTAAAACTAATTCTATGTTAACAGTCCTCTTACTCATACTAGAAATGGCAGGGTATCATTAAATTTTAAAGCCACCTTTCGATGCAATTTGCTAAATAACAATCAAATTACGGCAAACTAAAGCATTAGACACGCTACATTGGCAAGTGGATTTATTTACGTATAAGACGTGAGAATATAATAATTACAATGCTATACAAAAATCACAGAGGAGTATTCTCTTTAATGTTAAAATATAGAAATAGTTAGTTACGCTACATCAATTTTGATGATAAATTGTATATTTTTAATTAAATTTTAATTTCTACATAGATTAGAAAGTATTGATAGTCTATTTTGTCTACTTTATGATAGATTTTTTATTGTAACAGTTCGATATCATAATTACACGACATTATCAGCTGTTAATAAAATAAAATAAATCATTTGTGAAATATAAGTAACAAGTCGGTATTATAAGGATTAAAGCCAACAAATCCTGGAAAAAAGGCATAAATATTCAGCAAATTATGCTAGATACAGCAGGAGTTTATTTAATGTCATTATTTTGATATTGCCGAAGTTGTTGTAGGTTAAAAATTGATTTTGTTCTTTTGTTATTATCCGTGAATCTATCAATTGCAAGACGGTAATACTTCTTATATTAGTTGAAGAATTCGGCTAGACGAGGATCTGAGCGTAACTTTTGTTCTAGCGCCAGATACTTGTGCGGAGCTAGTTCTTTATGTCTGCAAAATAGAAAAGTAGATTTGAACATAAAATCAATTTTTACGACAAGTAAAAATAGCTGTAACAGTAAGTTATCAAAGCAAAACTCAAAATTTAATGGTAAAATAAAGATATTCTAGACATGTACGCATAAAATGCGATAAGCAAATCGCTATTTTATACCTGCTTATTACCCTCTCCCCTAAAAAAATTATTAAACTATTATTATCATTTACATGCTACTGTTGCAGTTGACTGTAGTCCAACATAAAGAGTATTGTAGATCAAATGTGAACAGATGACTTCTTTACTTGTTTGTAACGTCGATTAATTTAAGAATGTAATTTTAGCATCTTATAGCGCCTTAAGGCTTTATTAACTGTGTTCTGCTTAAACAAGAAACACAACATTAGGTTCTTTTTAATATCAACATGACTTAGACTTTACCGATTAAGTCGTAATTCCAAAATATGTATCCTAAACATAGCTTCGCTACAGTAATTTAGGTATTCCTCCTCATCTTCCTTTTGCATAGATGCTTGATTCTGTTGATACCAGGCCTGTTTGCGTTGTAATTCTTGTGTTTCCTAAGTAAAGTTAAATTTTAATCATGAGATAAATGATATTAGTCTATGGTAATTGCTCATACAGATGCAATATAATCATCGTGATGGCTTTAAGAATATTATTCATAGCGATATATTCGTGAAAGACTTGATATGGTGTCATATCATTAGATAAATTTTTATCTATGCGATACTGACTTTTTCAAATCGGCTTTGAATTAAGTTAGCTTGATCGATCAATCGCTGTTTAAGATCTTGTAAACACTTCTCTTTCAATTCGTAAGCATTACTTCGAGTGATATTTTCAGCATTTTCGATTTGTGCCAAAAATGGTGCTAAATAATCTAATTCGCGTTCATCGCGATGTAGCTCTTCCTCGCGTTGTTGACGTAGCTGGACGAAGTTAATAGGGGAAAAAATAGTCCAGGCATTAATATATTATTATTAAAGCCATAAATTTATAGTTATTGACTAACTCTAATAGTACATTTGCAATTTATCTTAACCAATGGCAATCAGAAAGCTTACCAGTTCTTCGCGATGCAATTTCGCTTTCACATTACGGTCGGTATCATACACCGAAATAGAAAGTTCTGATGCAGTTTCTTCTTTTGATCGATCAATTAATATTTCTCGAACCTAAATATGCAAATTTTAAGAGTAGGAGACTTAAATATATGAAACTTATTCCAAATTTTTATCAATGATATTCAATTATGTTTTTCTTTAAATTTAACAATGACAACTTACTTCTGCTTCAGATGCTCTAACCGCATCGATACTTTTCAATTCTTCACTAATGAGTGAAGTTAACATCTCATAAAGATGGCGTAGTTTAGGCTGTTTCTGATGTATATCAACCTATCAAGATATTTCTGTCATATTATCATCACCAGGTAATTTAATTATTTTATTACTTCACCTAGACTAAACACTAGGGCTGTCATTATTTACATCCATTGCTATACTGCTTTAAATTGTCGATTTAGATTATCTAATTATTAATATTATACATAAATTACCTGAAATGTTGATGTCATATCTGGTGTCATTGATAAAGTAACACCTTTATCATGAGCATTTGCTGGTTTTAGGAATTCTCTTTTCGATGCTGTAATACGATTATCTCCAAGGTGATAAATTAATTGTATTCTGTTATCCGAGATTTGAAATATTCTTTCAGCTACATCATCATCAGCTAATTTCTCAGCGTTTCGATTAAATCTCTCCACAATTTTCTAGCAGTGATAACGATATTATTATTATATTACATTAAACATATATTAAATATCACATTGTATATATTGAATAAATTGATAAGTTTGTCTTCTGTGTTATAAAACTGTACATGTGTATGTTATATAGTCAAATAATTTCAAACTAATTATTTGAATATGCACCAAAATTGGCCTTTCAGATTCTGTCATCGGATTATATTTCTTTGCAGGGCCAAATTTTTTTGCACGACTACCAAAATATGTTGCTCGATAATATAGGAAATCAGGTCGGTCTTTAAAAGTTTCTACCATCGATGTTGGCGTTTCCTCTCGGCTAACAAGTCCATCGACTCGAGCACTATAAATTAACAGTATCAAAGTATAATTTATATGTTATGGGCAGAATCTCTAATTGTAAAATAATTTAGCAGAAAAAATCTGAACGATGATTAGCATTAGAATTTGGACCGATATATGCTATAAATATGAATATTGTAATTCCACTATATATAACTTCAATTTCTCACAAGTTATATGAGATGGATCTGCATAGATAGATCCGCATAATGATAATCGTAGTACATCAGATCATATTTGCTATAAATACGGGTATACATATATTTCATTAGTGATGCACAGTAGTTTTAATATCTTACGGGCTATAAAATATCATCACTCTTTCATTCTCAGGCCCTGGAGCGGAATATTGAAAGGTGTGCTCTGAATCCAATTTGAAAAAGAAATCAAATTAAATTATTAATTTTTAGACTTTCTTATTTATAGTACTAGTCGTAGGATATTTAATAAAAACCTTTAAGTGCTTGCATTTTGCCGATATTAGACCCAATACGACCTGGAGAAAATTCTTCAGTAATTTTACCGGTGGTGTGATCATAACAACGCAAATTTAATTTATCTTTGCGATGTTTAAACCACTCTTTTGTTTTAAGCACATTTTTCACTGTAATTTGCAATCAAATTATATATTACTAACTTGACAGCTCAAAAACTACATTGCTTAAAGCGCTTCATTAGGAAGTATGTTATATCGCTATCAAATAATTACTTTCAATATCGTCGAATATGGATAGTTTTGTGATCAAGCCATCTCGGACTAAATATTCAGCAAATTTTTCCAGTTTTGCTCTTTTGTACAAAATAGTTTTTTTGCCTTGAGGACTTCGTGTCTGATACTCTAGTAAAATTAATTGTAATCGGAGTATAGCTAATTGGAACTTGAAAGTTTACCACACCGTACTGTATTTACATACGAGTGTTACATAGATTTGCTTCGCCTGAAATCCAATAATATCGGCAATAGTAAAATTTACCTGTGCGTGATATCTCAATCGCTTCAATCCATGCTGGCGGTAAATCAATCTGTTCATCTTTTATCTCCTCCTGAATGATTAATAAATTGGTTGAATAATTAAATTGTAGCTGCAAAATTTTAATTCACACAAAATTCTGCACTATACACAAACCTCATCATCATCAAGATCCAATATACTATCATCTTCTTTTTGATGAAGTGCTAGTAGTGGCTTATCAACATTAGGGAATAAAAATTCCCATTTTGCAGGGTCTCCTAAATCGTAAATCATGTTCTGAATAGTATAATTAGAATAATTTTGTCAGTTTTGATTACTGTTAAAAGCCGGCGTTAGGTCGTATACTTTGAATTTGTAAAACAATAAAGAAATGATCTAAATTTTTAACACCTGTACACCTTCCGAACAGTCTTGCATGTTAACCCAAAAATTTAGATTGTTCCATACGCATTCAATGCCGAGGTAGTTGTCATCTTGAGCTGATCTAGCTTGACCAGTTAATGGCTCAATAAAGAATGTTTCAGCGACTTCACGCTTTCCGGATAAAATCATAACCCAACAATGAACTCGTAAGCCATGCAATGGATCTGGTTTGGGCTTTTCTAGTGCCTACAAATGGTGAATTTTTGTTAATCATTTACAACTACCGTAAATTTACAAATTTATCAATCAAGAATTAGGCTAATAGCTTACAGCAATCCTTTTCAATTCTATTTCCTTCTGTTTATTTTCTTCATTCTTAATTTCTTCTACCCTTTTCTTGTCTTGATCACGTAAATACTTACTGCGCAAATCTTTTGGTGGTTTAACAGTATACTTATTTTGTTCTTTAGTAGCCTCTACTTCTACTAACTGTTTAATATCATAAATATAAATGATAATTTACATTAGATTTACTGTCATTGACGACATGGACAATACAAGTGTGCACATGAAATGTAATTTACCTCTTCCTGTTGAGTTATGAGTGGACAAAATTCTCGACTTTGATCCATGTATGTTGTCTCGCGAGAGGCGTAGCCAAGAACGCAATATGCATCATATCCTACTCCAAGGAGCAATGAGCACAATAACATACTGAAATCGAAGCTATTGCCTTTTTGCCTTCTCAGAATTGTCGTCGAAGAGCATAAAATATTGGGCTAATCAAATCAGAAAGTTATTTAAATCAAAAGAAGTTGTAGGAAAGGTATTTAGAAAACTATCTCAGCTTTATTTGATGCATTAATGTCATCTTATTTTCAACTTACTGGCTCTGTTGTTGGTGTTAACGGTTCAAATGTTAAAAAATCGGAGACAAAAGTTGCTGCTCCATCGTAAGTATACAGTTCTTTATATGGTAATTCGGTTGGATGTAATGAAGTGCAAATCAATTTCTAGTGATGTTAAAAATGATGAATGCATCAAGATCACTTTCTACATCATATTAATTTATTTATCCTCAGTACAATAATCAGAAAGTTTTAGAACAGAATATTTACCTCTATTCCGCATTCGTTAAGTGGTGTCATAAACAGTGGCTTTCGATCGCGATATAGATGTGCAAATTGTTTCTTAAAGTTATCGCAATATGACAAGATTAGTTCTTCCTTTTGTGAATTCTGGGTGTATGATAACGGTAGTTGATCTACATCAATATCATTTGGTCTAATAAAAATCAAAATAACGAATTTGTTAAAGCAAGAAAAATATATTGTTAATCTATAGATTTGACTGAGAAGTGACACGTTGCTAGTTCTAATAAAGCCTAGAAAGTATTGTTCGATAGTCTTTGCCTGAGTTGATTTAAAATCGTAATAACCAACTACTATCACTCTTCATTGGTAATTATTTATTAGTTAGTAACGATAAAAGAATTCGACTTCTATTTTAGCATGAGTAGATCTACTTACAGATCGATTTTTGGAGCTTCAATTGTGATTGAAGCTAATCTCTTCTTGAGTTCTTCCATATCTATTGAACATATGGTAGAATACCAGTTACCATTAAGGTTTACAATAATCTATTGACTATCGTAATGGAGATTTTTGGAATATTTAAAGAACGGATCGCGTTGAAAGATAATACGCTGAAATTAAAGCAACAACCTTGTAATAGTTTAATGGATCTTTTTAGAGGATATTCGAAGATATAGCGATGAGCTATAGTAAATCATTAGTTGTATCATCATCGCTGAAATTGAATTTGTTGCATAGCAACGGTAAATGATTGAAAAACGCATGCGCAACTTTCTTCCTACTGGTAGGCAAGGTACACAAATAGTAATCTGGCCCTATACTGTGTAACAATACCGTTTACCAGTAAAGGTAGTGTCGATGAAATCAACACTGCTATTGCACCTTATCGGTTACTGTATTTGCAAAGCTAGAATAGAATCTGCTAGAGCCTTATGCAATAAAGAGCATACAAAATAATCTTAGAGCTATATAAATATAAAGTTGAGCCTGATGAATTATTAGAATTTGAATATTTCTTCACCTTATCTGTCAAGAAGAACTCACCAATACTAGAGTAAAGAATAGTGCAAATCTAATGTTGAAACGGCCGGTCTCAGCTAGGAATATTTGCAAGTGATTTCTACAATATTGCATCACGAACAGACGAGTACTTTTTGATTGTGGATTAACCTGAGAATCCTTGAAGGTAGTTGTTTGCCTGTTATAACTACATATATGTACACTATAATCACTGATGTATCATTGTCAACTATATGATTGATCTATACTTGTTACAGATGTATTTTAAAGTTTTAAATTTTACTATTTGAAATTATTTAATTATAAATAATGAGTCCCTGGTGTCGTAAAGCTCCCTAGCCGGCATTCACAACAATGTTTGTATTGCATCGAATGCAATATGGAAATTGCAACCTAGCATGTGGCTATTTATTTGCAACTACGCCCTCATATCTCTGTGACTACTTAGTTGTTATACTATAATAAATATGAGCTGCGAAGATCAAAGCTCAAAACAGATTTTTTTGCAGTAAAGTTGTAGGGAACACAGTCCGTACGTCAGTTAGCTATATCGATAAAGTGCGATAGATTTGTTTACGGAGTTATAGGGACTCCAGTCTGCTACTATAAACTGCTGAAGTAAACGTAAGATAGGATCCTTAGTAGATGATCGCATATACCGTCTTTCGGCAGAAGCATGAGTTTTTCTCAGATAAGAGTGTGATCGATTGTTAGATTCTTGCCAATTATGATTGTTATTAATTGCTATTTTCCTTTACAGAAATTTTGCTAAATACGTATGATGCTTTTTTCTCGCGGATTGAATTTGGCAAGTAGCTGCAAAAACTCTCACAAACTTACTTCCAGGTGGAATACCTTGAGAACCTTGTATGTGGTACATGTAGATAGTATTAAAATTTAAAATTGAAGTGTTTCCTATTGATAAATTGGTTGTATTGGTGAAGGATTACATGCACGTAGCTATGTGATCGTAGTATATGAGCAGTTATATTTAACGGGTGATCATTTCTTTTGTACTACAAATACTGAATGTATTGAATTAGATCATCAACAAATAAATCTCAAGCTGAACTAACTGACAAAGCTGCTATAAAAAGTCGGCAATGGTATGACGATAGCAAGAAGCGATGTACTTTCATTAACGGCCGCTTTGTTGATCCCTGGCAAGAGTTTCGACTCCCTTCCTTAAGCGATGCATGGCAAATTCTATTTAATGAAAAAGATGAGAGTAATATTCCTTCTAAACAGGTCGTGTGATAGCATAAAGTTATCCATATACTTCTGTTCTATAAATTTATTTATTGGATCTTTATCGTTATTTAGGTCTTAGATTCAATCTTACCGATCGTTACACCAGATCATAATCTATTAGCAAGTCCCCCAGTTGATAAGATTACTACCACTTGGATAGGTCATTCAACATTGCTAACCCAATTTGAAGATTTATCTATCCTAACTGATCCAATCTTCAGCGATAGATGTTCGCCTTCACAATTATTTGGACCTAAGCGATATCGAAGTGCACCATGCAAAATAAATGAATTACCACCAATTGATGCTGTATGCATCAGTCATAACCACTACGACCACTTAGATTATAATTCAGTTGTTGAACTTAACCGACGTTTTCATGATCAGTTGGCTTGGTTTATCCCAAAAGGTTTAAAGAAATGGTTTCAAGAGTGTCATTGTAATAATATCATAGGTAAGCACATTTTTACATTTACATTCGTCACCAGACTTTTGCATTATTTAACTAAGATAAACCTAAATCTGCAACGGTTTTTGCCACATCAGAACTTGACTGGTGGGAAGAATGCAATCATCCATTTCATAAGAAATTTAAATTTATTTTCGTTCCAAGTCGACATTGGTCTAAAAGATCGCTATTTGATACTTGTGGATCTTTATGGGGAGGATGGATAGTTACTGGATCTAATCATAATGTAACTAATTATGCTTTGGCATATCTTCACTTATCATGATATGCATAAAACGAATAATTCACTAGTATTAGTGATACAATAATGTATGATTAAATCTAAAAATACCACGTATGACTTCTTGTATTTTACATGCCATTCTAAGATAAAATTATACTATTGTGTCAGTACCTTATGAAAGCTAGTGATTATCTTTAATCAATTAAATCGCTTAAAACTCTCATTCATCCATTGAACTCTCTAGTTTTACTTTGTGGGTGATACTGGATATTCTGATATCTTTCAATTAATTGGCCATTCCTACGGTCCTTTCGACCTTGCTGCAATTCCTATCGGCTGCTATTTACCAAGGTACTAAATAAAATATATTACGCAAGCATTGGATGTAGTTTTATGTAATCATCTAGAACCCATCTGTTTCACCATACAGGATCTTAATGAAGAATCAGCACGTAAATACTGAAGAAGCTGTACAGATCCATCATGATATTAAATCAAAGAATTCTTTGGGAATTCATTGGGGTACATTTCAACTTAGTTACGAAGTGAGTATTTTAGATTTATATTTTGAAAAATCTCTTTAAATTATATCCGAAATGTCAAATTAATTTTTTTGGACGGTTCCAGCATTATCTAGATCCTCTACATGAGCTAAAACGTCTAACAGCGCAAGAGTCAATGTCTGGCTCTGATTTTTTTGTATTGCACCATGGAGAAAGCAAGATTATTTCTTGAAAATATATGCAGGGAAATTAATAATTTATTAAAACACTTTTGAATCAATGTATTAAATCAATGATCATAGCTTTTCAGTAAGAGGTATCACTTGTACCTTTTCACACATAAAGAGTCGGTGTGATGGAGGGTTCGATATCTCAGAGGATTGAGATTTAGTCGCCATTTACAATTATTACAACAAAGGTGTTATAAAAGTTATGCTTTATTGTAGGTTAGTAATGTGAAGTACAGTGAGGTAGTTACGGTAGATCAGCGTGCAAGCTGTTGTGAGTAACGAGTAGAAGTATTAGACAGTGAGAAACTAACTAGAAGACTAACTGAGAGGCTAATGAACTCTGAGGTAGAAATCGCCGGTGTTTATAGTAGTTTTAAAGATAGAGCACATGCAGAGAATAGGATTGTGGAATTAGATACAACATATACCATAACAGGTTAAAAAATAGCAGATGATTGTAGAAAACAGCAAGTACCGTAATAACTAAATATAGTAGTCTATATATGAATGTAGAGTAAGCGGACTGTAGATCTGTCTAAATATAAGAGCAATACAACATGTCTATATTTAAGAGTAGAATATAGTTATAGTATATTCTAAATACACTACAGTCGGCATTAATAAGGTGGGATACTTAAGTCAGTTACACTATTTAGCAAAAGAGCAAATAATTTTATGAATTTTTAAGTAAAATTATTCGTTAATAATAATATTAATTAAAACAACGTATCATACTAATATCTAGTAGTTGAAATCATTGCTGTTTCTGATGATTTCGTCTGCATGTAATAGTGATATGATTTACTTTATCTTAATTTATAAACTTCTTGTTTTATACCTTTTGCTATACACTTAAATATGGAATTATGGAATACTAATTTATCGTTCGCATTCGACAATTCAGTTACTGTGCATATTTTTCTATCACTGCAAAGTAGTGATATTTTTAAATTTCGTGATAGCTCTCTACTCAATAAAGGCTCTACATAGAAACCTCCGCTATGACAAATGGCAAATACGGTAGCAGTGGTACTGCTTACTGTGGTCGAATTTATAAGTACACATACTTATCAGTAAAATGTTTGATATCCTCCACTTCCGAAAAGCAAACCGAGTAGATATTTAATAGGAGTGCCTTAGGTGGTGCTTAGTATTGAGATTCTAAAATATTGAGGTTGACCGCATGTCTTCTCTGCAGATAATCAAGGACTACTAAACACATACTTTTAAATTCTAATTATACTACAGTATGTCTTACATTGAGGCTTTGCGTTTAGTAGTCCCTGAAATAAATGATGTTTAAAACTTTGTAATCATAAAATAAAACGGCAAATGCCTAGACGCGTATAAGTATACTTGTATTAACGGTCCTGTATAACTGTTACGAATAAAATGATGTCATATCCGGAAAGCACTTGTAGAAATATAGCAGAATTCTTCTACCGCTGTGAATCGATATTGGTAATAGATTAAATCTACTTTAACTTTGATTTCCTTCCATTCTAGTGCGCTAAATTTACGAGGTGTCCTGATATTGATGCAAGTGCGGGTAACACTTCGTAGACAGTTTACAGTAGTGTAGACTATTTTACGGAAAAGTACAGTATAATATATATCAATTATGTAACTGCACTCATAAGAAATTATAGACATGCACTCTTCAGTACATAACAACTACAGTACAGTAACATAAGCTAGAGATAATGTATGAATGTAAAATTGTAAGCTAATCAAATTTAGCGATAGTTGCAGTCTAAGAGCACAGAAATTCATGTGGTTACCATAGAATTAACTTTGTAACAAGAATAGTAGTTTTTTTGCTGTAAATATGTATTATGAGGAAATATATACTTCTTGTCAACTCCTATTATTTAATAATACCACAAATTATGCTAGGCTTCTTATTATCTATTGTAGGAAATTTCACTAGAGGAATACTTTGCATAGTAATAGTGATTAGTAAGAGCCATCCATAGCCCTCTGTTGTCTTTTACTGTTGTAGATAACAGGAGAAAAGAGATAGCAAGCTCATTGTATAACAAATGACCACTTTACTGTCAACCATTAAACATGTCTTATGAGATCATGTCGCGTATTTTCGCAACATTTTAAGATAATCAGAACTGGTAACCAATAATATCAAGTTAACATGAACTAATACTAAATTGTTTTCTACTGATTGAATTTTTACTTTAACGCATTTAACGACGGCTGCTAAACAAGTTAAAAATGAAGCAATAGCTTAGCCTACACTATTTTCGTATTTAGAATGTTATCTCGTATTTTGTATTATGATGATCACTTAATGGCACCAAATAATTAAGCAATCATTTCCTTAACAGCTCTGACAATTGCAGTTGAGTCAATTCCGAACTTTTGCATCAGCACCGAACCAGGGCCGCTACGTGGGATTGCATTGACAGCTAAACGACGAATAGTAATATCTCTTTCACCACTAGCTACACCAGCTACAGCTTCACCAAGACCACCTACGATTGAGACAATTGTTAGAAATACTTTTCAAAGGCAATAATATTCATGAACTGCAGGTAAAAGCATCAGTTTACCGCACGTACCTTCATAATAATGATCCTCAACAGTTATAATTTTTCCGTTTGTTGCTTTGGCACTTGACAAGATGGTATCGCCATCAATGGGCTTCAAAGTGAAGATATCGACTACTCGGATATTAATGCCTTCTCCCTTTAAAGTATTAGCAGCAGAAATTGCTTCATGAAGTGTAACACCTGCGCCAACTACCGTCACTGCGTCGTTATCGCTCTTTACTACAACCTGTCATTAAACATTAGAGTTTCTTCTATTTAGTACAGTCCGTGCTAAACCGAAAAAGCTAATTCAACGTACCTTTGCCTTTCCTATTTCGAAGATTTCGTCATTTCCATAAAGTACGGCAGTCGCTGGGCGGCTTGAACGTGTGAACGTAATACCGTTGTAATTTGCAGCCAACTCAATTGCTCTTTCACAAGACACAGCATCACTAGGATAAAAAACAACCCCTCCAGGAATCGTACGAAACATCGCTAAATCTTCTAAAGCCATTTGAGAAGGTCCATCCTCTCCTATAAGCAGTAATTATTACACAAATATTGTAAGTGATCCCATAATTTAAATGTATTATGCAGTAAAATCAAAATATATGATGGATAGTTGACGTAGTTTACCGATAGAAATGCCAGCATGTGAGCCACAGAAATTAACTTTAGTTTGAGAAATGGCGCCCATGCGAATCTGGTCGAAAGCTCTGGAAAAAAATGCACCAAACGTACTAACAAATGCAACATGGCGATCACGAGTGGCACATCCCACCGCAACACCAACCAAATTTTGTTCAGCAATATAACATTCAATATATCTTTCAGGATGGGCTTTCTTAAAAGTTATAGCAAACGTTGAATTCTTTGTATCACCATCCAAGGCAATTACTCTATCATTTGACTTGCCGAGTTTGGCCAATGCAGTACCATAAGCTACACGGGTTGCAACCTATCATGCATAATTATATAAATATGTAAACATTTTTTAAGAATTACCAGCTATTTACCTTACATAGTAATTGTAACGAAACATCTGATAGATTAACCTTATCTCCCAGTTTGTAATTGGGAGGTTCAGATAATGTTATTTCATTAATGTTAACTCCTGGAGCGTCATCGATGACAGGCTGTGGTTGGGGTAATTGACTATCACTTATTAATGAGCTAATGGCGGCAATAGCTTCATCTGCTTTAGCACCAAGTGCTTTACCATGCCAATTTTCCTCGTCTTCAATATCTAATTCACAAAGACAAATTTTTAACGTCAACGATCATTTTATGTTTAAGAGTAGTTTTAAAACAATACCAACAGGGCGTTGTGAGGTAGCATTACTAACTAGGTATCCCTTTTCCTTTCAAAGTTTTTGCTATTAAGCAAGTTGGTCGTCCCTTAACGGTATTAGCTTCATGCATGGCACGACAAAGTTCTTCAATATCATTTCCATCAACAATTACTGCATTCCATCTATCGCCCAAAATGAATACATGTTAATGTATGGAATGCAGTTCTATACTTTCTTATTGATTAGTAGTAGAATACATCGCTAATCGTAATCTAATCTAGTCGAATGTTTTTTTTTAACGAAAGAGATATTTAATGATAACGAATCCTGTGCAATAAAAATTAAAATGATTTTATTATGAAATAACGGTCTATTGTAGAGCTAGTATATCCCTAAATGTGCGAATATGTAAAGGTCGCACCATAAACAGTAATTGCTCATGAGTACAATACTTTCAAACTTCAGAAGCGCTATAAAACTATTAAAGAAGCGATATTATGTGGTACATCGTATTATGTAACCTTAATACTATATTTCGTTACCCGAATCCATCGAAACGTTTACGATATGCTTCCAAATTATGCTGTAGCGAAGTCGGTTCACTCTGTCCAAGTCGGTTTACATCCACAATACCAACTAAATTGTCGAGTTTGTAATGACTAGCAAAAGCAACAGCTTCCCAAATGCTACCTTCAGCCGTTTCACCATCTCCCATAAGACAGTATACACGGTAACTGAATATATTAATTATATAATTATCAAAATAAGGACGACAGTTTTTGTAATCTATTTACAAATCGTTGCTGCTACTTCATAGGATACAAATAATCATTAAATATGAATAAATTTTCAATGTTCAAAATATTATTATTAAAACGTTCTCTGCTATTTCCTTATACCTGGCATTATCGAAATATTTCCCACTGTAAGCCATTCCACAGGCAACACCCAAACCTTGTCCTAGTGATCCAGTGGCCACATCGATAAAATTCAATCTCTATAAAAAAGGGAGGTAAGTGCTGAGTTTTAGTACAATTCTCTGAACTACGAGATAACCTAAATTTTATCTAAATCTGAATTTGTGGTATTTCGTAAATCAGTAGAACGCTTACAAAGTGACTACGAGATATAGTGATACTAATTAAATCAGTCAAGGTATTCGAACTTATGCGTATATCTATTAAAATTCATCTATAAATTTTGCATAATTGTAGCAAAAAACTATTCACGGTTGCTTCTATTTGAATCTGCATCGCAATAACTAAATATTACTATAATTGCCAAGTATACATCAAGATAACGTATGAGTATCTTAAAATTTAAAATAATCAAATAATCGCTGTACTGGTGTCGGATGTCCTTCCAAGTCAGAGTCAATCTTTCTTAGATTCATTAACTCAGATTCTGAGAAAAGGCCTGCAAGTTGCCATGCAGCGTACAAGATAGGAGCACAATGACCCTTTATAAAAATTTATTGATAATATAATTAGTAACTGGCGAAGTGATGATGAGAACGGTGATTCATGGAATCGAATCTGCAGCAACTTCTTAATACTACATTGCATACAATTACAAAATCAATAAGCATTGGAATCTTATATTGTACGACTTTTTCAAATCTGTTATCAGTTTATCCAGCATATCTAAGTAGTTTAATATAATTACAAGATGTTATTGACTGCAAGCAATCATGTCGCAACGTAACAATCGTATAAATTAGGTGTCGGCGGGTAGCAGTAATGCATAGTACTGTATGTTAAGGTATATGCGTACATTTACAAACTAGAAACTCTGCTTTTGTTAATAAAACGAGATTAATCATGAATAACGGAAAAAGTGTTTAACATAATCCAAGTGAGTTAAATAATTTTGTATAATCAGCACTACTTCTGCTTTTGTTAGATGATAAAAAGAGATTAATCACGAATAACGGAAAAGTATTCAACACCATCTGGATAAGGTAAATAATGATTCCTACTGAGATAAGGTATACCTGTACTGTAAACGTGTCTGTCTTTCCTCATTCAAAACACACTGTACTGTATACCACTGAAAAAGTTCTGAACAATTATGTAGAATATATTTTTAGGTTACAATATAATATATGGTTGGTTTGTCGTAACTACGTAACCCGCAATGCAAATGATGGTCTGGTTATATACATGTATATCAGTAATTAATCAATTGTCAACATTAATGTATAGCTTTCCAGTAAAGGTCAATCGCACATTGCTCATTGCGGAGAGGGCACTATTAGTAGCTAGGACTTGACAAAAGAATTATTCAAACATACGTAATTACATATATTAATTATGCATAAAAATATGCAAACACAATCAATTAAAATAAACTATGTTATAGGGCCAGTTTCTTTTGGGTCTTTAGAGTACAGCGTATAGTTTTACGTATATGTACCGCATACCCAATAGGTAAATACATAGTGTAGATATCAGATGGTACGAATATTCTTTTAAGTAACGGATCACGCCATCAAAGCGATTGCTTACGAGCTCAGACATTGCAGAGATTTACAATACTTATATACAGACCTAGCTACATCATTGTAGAGATAGTTACACAACTTGTAGATGTAATATTCAAGCTATAGCTATCTAAATACGAGCTTTATCCAATAAATGCTAAACTGCGCTTTTTAAACCGAATTATGCAAGTATTGTTGCTAACATATAGTAAGATCTGTAATAATTATGCATATCGCTTTGCTAACCTTGGACATGATGAACCGGTCACTGGATGGATCTCTAGGAAAAGAGACTGTAAAAGAAACATTAGAAAATTAATCCCAAATCCTGAGATCGATATACGAGTTTAATCATTCCTTTATTGTTTTCGTATAATGTAAAAACAGTATCTCATAAAATATTTGCCAAGGAACAAGACAAGTAATGTATGTTATAAATTTTGGTAGCAGCGCTCATACGTAGACCGAACTATTCACTCCATTGATCAGTAATTAGCTTGCAGACGAAATGATCGTCCACATAGATTACTATAGCTATAGTTTTCGATCTGCAATATCTACAATTTACTAATGAGCGCTGCATAAACTTGTACTCATCTATATATCGTGATCGGTAAATTTTTGAAATTGCTAATGACCATGGTGTGTGCAGTACAGCACGTATACTGCGTGTGATGTATTTCGATATCCTTCATCAACAGAAGGAATTAAAAGTGTGTGTATAATATATATATATAGCCGTAGCTGCACAATGAAGGGAGGTTAATGTAGACCTAAAACGATTGATCATATCCATGCAAAGTGTAAGGATTTTATCATTTGATATACTACCTAGAGAAGTATTATTAAAGTTGTATCTTCTATGATTAATTACATATAATATAGCCAAGCAGTGATTAGTATAAATTCAGTCGATGAAAAAAAGGCTAAAAGAATGTTTTGGTATTTTTCAAATAGTGTATATGTCGTTTACCGTATAGATAATTATAATCGGTCATTTTGCAAAAATGACCTGTGTACTGTCAGTATGTTTTTGTAACTAGTACTGCAGCGTATGCATGCTTATGCAGAAAAACCTACTTACCTTTGTATCTCATGGTATTAAAAAAGAGGACAGACATGATTTCAGCAGCAGAGCAGCATGAAGTTGGATGACTGTTAACAATACATACAAAAAAAAAGTTCAATTTTCTCTCTATTATTAATGAGGTGAAAGAAAGGAGCTGCAACTGTTGGCCTAACAACAAGGAAAACGAAAGGCCTAAAAAGATGGCTGGCAATGCTTTGCACAAAACCATATCGATGCGTCTATCCCATAGCTACACTCTACGTATAAAGACTCACCCTGAATTGCTAGCATTAGTGCATTTTATGCTCAAAATACGCAGCTTATTGGCTGCATCTTTAAGCGCTTGGATACGCTTTTGATCCGGTCGGTGATAGGAATTGGCCATTTTGGTCGACGATGATGACGAGGTAACTTTTCGAAACAGTCAAAAGTTGGAAAGGGGGCGAAAATACGAATGCAGTGATACTTATAGTCTACAATACGCTCAGCGTACTGTACAGTACGGTATACTGTACGGGTACACTGGGTACAGCTACCACATTGCAGGGGGAAATGTACCGTAGTCTAACCGTACCGTACCAGGCTACAGCGGTGCCACTTGAATGCATAACACATACACTAATTGACCGTCGAATTTTTTCTATACCAGCCTGTCATATTATCACTCATGTTTGCGTATCGATATCATTGAATTACCCATGACACTTTTCGATATTGAGCACTGTAGAGTACAGTACATTGTACCCAGTGTTGTGTACTGTACACTGTCAAGGTCGGCCCAGTGAAATAACATTGAAAATTTTTTTTTTTTGACTAAAGAGTACAGCAACAAGTAGCTTTGATCGACCTTAACAAGAATAGAAATAGGTAAAAGCTATCCAGAAAATGTGTTACAAAACTAGCATGCAGTAAACTAATGCAAGATCCACTTCTAACATGTGTAGACTCATGAGCTGTGAATTGTATTGACGAAAATCTACTTCTCAACGTGATAATAATACTGTACTGTGTATGCACTAAAAGTCTGGAACAATAAAAAGGTGCTTGCTTTGTCGATATGAAAGGGTGAAAAATGAGTAACAGCTTTAATGAAAATGTGTTGCAAAACTACCGTACACTGTACACGACAGTCAAATGGACTCAAACAAGCAAAGATCTGCTTCTAATAGAAGTATATACACACATGAGCCATGAATTTAACTTTACAAAAGTCCATTTTTCTCCACCTTGTTCACTAACTTCATCATTTTCCCTACAGCTGGTATACTCTAGTATGCTGATACTTGAATAATCTAGATACTCAAACATGGCCTACGTTACTGAGCAACGTACACTGTAAACACAGTACTTAGACGTGGATTGCCGTAATTGAAAGAGAAGACAATAATGTCACATCAGCTGTCATTGGGCTGACCCGCAGCAGCGACGACTGCCTATAGGCTTCTTTTGTTTTTGTTTTTTCGATAGTTGACCAATCGTATTCCTTGAACACAGCAATGTATAACGTCTGTAACGTGATAACCTCACCTCACATGACAGTATGACAGCTCAGTACCTGAGCTTCGACGTCAAACGACGTCAATGACTAAAATGATGGAGCATGCAAAGCAATATTATGACCTTTGCATTTTAATCATCCATAGATCCAATTTTTAACTACTAGTCTAACAAAATAATAACTCCCTTCAGTAACTTCTTTTCTGCTATATCTATTCATTGACTAGACACATTTATCACCCTGAAATAAATACAGCAAATAATAATAATTACGATAACAAATTAGCTTTGATTCAAATTTTTCTCAGCCCCGTAGTAGCATATATTGTATAATCAGAAAAATCCAATGCTATTGAATATCATTGCGTAATGGCATTGAAGGATCGAAAATAAAATGAATCATTCATAAACCTATCCTATGCAATCTTGGACTACTAGTCTAGCGAAAGAACCACTGCCTTGACAGATCTTTCTATTGCAATATCCATCGGTTGGCTGAACTTGTTTGTCATTATGAGAATCATAAATTATCGTGCAAAATTGCATTATACAAAACAGTAGAGAAATCCAATCCCATTCAATATCATAGGGTAATGGCATTGAAGGATCGAAAATAAAATGAATCATTCATAAACCTATCCTATGCAATCTTGGACTACTAGTCTAGCGAAAGAACCACTGCCTTGACAGATTTTTCTATTACAATATCCATCAGTTGGCTGAACTTATTTGTCATCATGAGAATAATAAATTATCGTGCAAAATTGCATTATACAAAACAGTAGAGAAATCCAATCCCATTCAATATCATAGGGTAATGGCATTGAAGGATCGAAAATAAAATGAATCATTCATAAACCTATCCTATGCAATCTTGGACTACTAGTCTAGTGAAAGAGCCACTGCCTTGACAGATTTTTCTATTACAATATCCATCAGTTGGCTGAATTTGTTTGTCATCATGAGAATCATAAATCATCGTGCAAAATTGCATTGCATAAAATAGTAGAGAAATCTAATCCCATGCAATATTATTGGATCATGATATCGAAGGATTCGATATAAAATGAACATTCATAAACCGGGACAATCTTTTATTACTCATCTAGCAAAAAATAATCACTCCCTTCAAGGACTTCTCTACTCCAATATCCATGAGTTGACTGCACTCGGTTATCATTATGAAATAAATCATAAAGCAAAATTGCACAGTATAAAACAGTGGAGAAATCCAATACTAGGTGGATATCTTTTTGATTATGACATGGAAGAATTTAAAATAAAATGGTCTTTCATAAGCCGGATCAAGTGCATTCGTTAAATACACTTGATTCTCATAAACCTATACAGTCTTTTACTAATAATGCAGCAAAATAGCTTCACTCGCGTCAGGGACTTTTCGACTACAATATCCATCAGTTGACTAGATACATTTGTCATCCTGAAATGAATACAGTAATAATACATCAAAAATAGCACAAATCATATAAGACATAATTGAGGAATTCAAAACTATTGAATACTAGTATCATTTGATTATAGCATTGAAAGATTAAAATAAAATAGACATTCATAAATCGTACAATCTTTCACCACTGTACTAGTTTAGCAAAGTGACCATTTGCTACAGGGACTTCTTTACTCCAAATATCCATCAGCGGACTAGACAGTAAGTAGACATGTTTGTTATCCTCCAATAGATAAAGTAATTAATACTACTGTAATAGCACAAATTAGACAGTAGAAGACAGCAAAGAGATTCAATACCATTGAGTACGTCATAATATTGATCACGCCATTGAAGGATTTCGATATAAAAATGGGACTCCACTACTTCATTACCATGAGTCAACTAGACTCGTTTCATCATCGTGAAATAAATTAGAATATAAAATTATAAATGCAAAGCAGTAGAGGGATCAAATGTCATCAAAGAAGATCACTTGAATATGGCATTGAAAGATTTAAAAAATAAAATGGCCATAATATATCCATAAACCTATACAATTATTTATTACCAGACGGTAAAATAACGGCTCCCTAAGGCAATCATCTAAGGCAATATTCAGCAGTTGATTACATTTGTTTATCATCGTGAAATATATTATAGCGCCATTATGCAAGACGGTAGAGGAGTCAAAATATCATTGATTAATTTCATTGCATCACGGCATTGTACAATTTGTAATAAAATGTACAATGTCTGTGCCCCACAAAGAGCCGTCATAAAGTTTAATAGAATTGTTGGTTACGCAAACGCCTGAACTTATGGATCATTAATCTTACGCATATTTACTTGTACATTCTAGAACATCAAACACAAAATCATCATCAGCTTGATAGAATTTTATTTCAGATAGAACTATCTAGAACGGTTTGTATTACCAGTATCTCATAAGTTCAGTTCATAATATTTACTTAAGTTATAATGATATCTCGAATGATTTGAGCAAGAGTGATACTAGGAATATTAACGAGGATAAAAGTATCGCAGCTATTTCAAGATCATCATTAGCAAATTTCATTAGTATAATGCGTAGCTTCGTATGTAATTTTAGCCTCTATTTCTTTCTATCAATATACATCTATCTAAGATTGATGATAATTATGATGATTAATTTGACATTACGTAATTTATGAAGGATGTCAATAATGAAAGTGATAACTTGGAATAATTTGCGATAATATGGTAATAACGGCATTTAAAATGGCATCCAAATAATCGACATAAAATAAAGCCCAAATGTAGAGGTATTATCTACAAAGTGCTGCCGATATCAACACGTAACAAAGTTCTATAGTACATCTCTCTATCTCATAGTAATATTACATTTATTCACCACAACCTATGAATATTAAAATTATTATGTAGATATCGAGATAGAATCTTGAAATTAAATTTTTTTGATTTTCCAATATCTGCAATATATCAATTTTCATTATTATCATTATCATCAATCAATATGCTTGCTACTTTCATTTCTATTGCTATCTAGCACTTTTAATTGAGTTATGATAGGCATAGGTATACTATCACATTGATGAAAACGAAAAACTAAACCCATGGTATGCTAGCGCCAACGCCTAATTGGGGAATAATCGTATCTACATGGCCTCCGCTGCCTTCTTCGGATGGTTTATCATGATAGGGTCCACTATTTTTAACATTTAGTACGGTTTGAGCACTAACAGGTTTCTCGTAGATCACAAGATCATCTAATATGTAAAACACAAGTAAGGCCATCAATATGAGCAATTAAGTTTATAGAAATCGAGATGGAATAATCATCATTAACTTCTAGATTAAATCATAAAATAATAAAAATTTTAACGCTACAATCGAACAACGAACTAATTGCTTATATTAAACTAGTAAAATTCTAATATGCAAAGGACTTCAAATTAGAAGATGTAGTTGGTTACAGTAGCAAATCCTTGAAATAAGTTACTTTATCCTATATAGAGAAGGATGAGAATAAATTATTATAGCGTGAACCGTTACCTATTTGGAAATGGGCTGGATCCTGTGTCGAACCTTCTTCTTTGCCAACTAATATAGTGTCATGTGCAGCTGTCGAAGTGGATTCAGCATAATCTAAAACAGCATCAGGAACAACCTCCACACCATTAAGGTAGACTTGGATCACTACAAAAATTAAATTCATTTGTTTCATTGTGATTTAGAGTAATTCATGTAACAGCTCATGAAATGAAAAGCTTCATTAGAGTAAATTCTGAATCTTACTTAAACTATCTCTAATTCAGCAGAATAATATGCAACTTTGTTATTCTTACCTCCTTGCCTATTCCATACCATTCCTATATGTTGCCAATTCAAGAAATCGGCAGCAAAATTGACAAAAGCTAGATAAACCTTTCCTGAATCGACAATATTAAAGTCGAAGTATTCATCAGAAATATCAGGATCGTATCGATATGCAATGGTTAATCCGTGTGTATTTAATAAGCTGGACGTTGATGATAAAAGGAACACTGTTTGATCTAGACTGTTCAGCTTAAACCAAAACATAACAGAAAGCCCATTAGTACATTGACTTGGATCTTGGATACAACGATTTGGGAAATTACCTATAAAAACAGATTCATAATTCAATCAGAGACTCGATCAAGCTTTGGTATATCTTAAGACTTTATAAAATTTAGAGTTTCTTAATTATGGCTATCATTCTAACGTAGATATAATGTTAGAGTTGCTATGAGACCTTCATGTAGCTCGATTTACTATGCGCGTAGATAGGATTCTATAGACAGTTATTTAGAGTATTTTTATAACTGGTTGATTTATTTCTATTACCAAGATTGAGGTAATATGAGCCACTAATATGCAGCGCATTCTTTCTTTGCCCTTGAACTAGTTCAATTTTATCGCCTGATCCACCGCTACCATGTTTTTCTACTACAGTAGTACCGGCCACCTTTCCACTCGGGTGAAAGCTATCAAAGTTCCAGTAATGGGGTGTATGTTCTGAATTGAATAATGACCATAATTAACCTTATGACAGGCTATATATTCTTACATATGCTACTTTTAACACTCAAAATAACTTAAGTATTTTGCGTTAGATCGTTGTTTGCGTAGGCTAAAAATGATTGCCTTAATTTATTTATTATTTGCTGATAATTTAAATGTATGGAACTGTCAATAACAAGCATTCTCATTGAAAGTAAACTACGGTACCCAATAGCAGAACAACCTATGATCGTTTTATTTTTTACTAAAATTTCTTACCATGACAATTATAGAGCAGATTAATAGAGACGATGTCAAGATAACTTAACCCTGTTGCCACACCAATAGAAGCACTATTATGAGCTTGTACCGTTTTTTGAGAATTACCAGTGAAATCGAATTCTCCGTAATGCATGACCGATTTATAATCGTATTCCAAATTCTTATGATCGATCGCGGTATGATCGTAAGAATCAAAATTGACTAACGCAGCTATAAGAAATAAATGCAAAAAACGCTTATAAGTAAATATGCTTGTTAATGCATTAATACAGCATTAATGTGGAAGTAACAAAATTGGATTATAAGAGTAATTAATGTCATAAAAGTCATAGAGATTAGTCTTTAGAATTATCATATAAGTAGAATCCTGACAAAAAGATTTATTCTGCAATAAGAATATTAATGAGTATCATTCATTTATTTGCGATACTATCCCCGACTTAACTTGGTAAAATATTTGCAGTGTTGACTTGGATATAGCTTTCGCGATCATGTCTCGAATGCATATGAAATAACCCAAGTGCATGAGCAATCTCATGTTCCGCAGAAGCTGCTGATACACAGGAAGGAGAAAGTGAAACAGGCTGGGCGCCACCAGTTCGACCGACAAATGATGAACAGCTAATGGAATGATTCATGATTAAAAAATTTTAATGGAGTTCTAAATTATCATTCTTACAACTTATTTCTACCAATATACTTATTATATTAACACTATGTTTATTACTGG
This sequence comes from Trichoplax adhaerens, assembly GCF_000150275.1. Taxonomy (NCBI): domain Eukaryota; kingdom Metazoa; phylum Placozoa; class Uniplacotomia; order Trichoplacea; family Trichoplacidae; genus Trichoplax; species Trichoplax adhaerens. Next base: position 1,018,517 of record NW_002060948.1, read on the forward strand.
CAATCAAATAAGTTATCTTAGATGCGGAAAATCGAAGATTTACCTTAAAGTTGAAGTAAATTCTAAATAGTCAACTTCCGAGTTTCGTGATTGAAATGTTAAGCAAGTATTATCTTGAAATTTCGTTATAGCGGCCTCAATAACAGACCTTGTCGACGCAGCTAGTGATAATTATAAATTGGACATAAATGACATCCCTCCCTTATCATTATCTAAATATACCTTAAATTGCTTCTATATTTATCTTTTTAAATCTAAGTTTTAGTATATATTTTATAATCATACCGACTGTTACGTCGAATGTATACGGAATGGTTGTTGGCCAAATAGCTTGTGGATCGGTTGTTGTTGATTTTCGAACTAATTCATGAAATTCGCGAGTACTAATCGTTTTCTTGAGTGTATCATTTTTCAATATCTTTAATGCTTCAGAGCTAACAATAATGTCTCCTTCGAAAAGTTTCTCAGTGATAAAGTAATCTTTAGGCAGTGGGTAATTAGCAAATATGAAAATTAGAGCAGAAAAATACATTAATTAGCTAGTTGTTTTTGTAAATCTTTATAAACATGTGATCTTTTCAGTTAGCGCATTGAAAATCATCTATTGACGTATTTCATAGTAATTCGTAAAAGAATTTCATTTCATTATTCAACGGTGTCTTCCTACCATTTATTATAACTACTTTACATCAGAATAGTAGAAAATAATTCAAAGTATTGTCATTTCATACCTGCATTACTGGCAATAATTTTATTCATAGTTCCATTTACAGCAATTTCATTTGTATTCATTGACCTTCCTTGCTTATTAGAAGCATGATTTTTCAACTTATTCTTCAACTTCTTTTGCTTTCGTTGTTTCTTCCACTTTCTTAATTGCCTATAATAGTATTTTTTTAACTTTCTGCGTAGCTTCCGTTTTTTTTGATACGAGTCCAACGGGAAAAATGTAACATTGCAGCTGACCATTTCCTGTATCATGTCCTTCGGACTAGAAACTTTATAGATAGCAGTTAACTGTTTCGCTGTAATAGCGGAATTATCAGAGCTTATCTGACTGCCATGATGATTAGCAGGGTGAGCAAAGTTTCGACGAGCATAAATAGCATAGGTTAACATTGCTAGTATCGTTAATAGATTCAATAATAGCCGCATCTTGCCTTTATCCACAAGCGGCTCGGTCTTCACGCAAATCTTTAATCAAGAATATAACTAATTTTGATCTTACGCATTGATCTTTATACTAATAGCTCTGTCAATACAATCTTCAATCATGGATGAAGTCGATCTAAATCAGGAAGTAGACGTTTACTTAATTCAACGGATGCTAAAAAATTATTAATATCATTTACACAGCTGCAATATTATTTTTAATCCATAATCTATTCTTGCTTTTCAGGAAATGATTGATCTTACCGGTATTACTGAATGCTTAATTAATGAAGCATTCAGTATATCTACTATAAGAGGTTACAGGTCATACTACATCATTATTCTATCGTATTATGGATATATTTTTATATCGATAGATACTGTAAACTTATTTGGGTATTAACTAATCTATCTATTTTTATTGTCTAGGATCTAGCTTTTTTAATTTGATTAATAAAATTGAATATTGATGATACCTAATATTACACTAACGGTAAACAGCTGATTGTTCTCATTCATTATTCTATTAAATTTACTACCATTAAAATATAAGGACGACTTACGTACTATATCTTACTATTATAAGCGTAGATCGCAAGTTGGTACATGACTATGAAGGTAAATAGTTACTATCTAAATCATATCGAAATGATCATTGTCTAATCGTAAAACCCTTGATACTATATATTTATTCTTTGATACATAATTTTCCGCCAATTTACGGTATATTTATATTTGGATAATAACATGTTTTGACGCATTTTTATTCATGATATTCAATCATGATTTTAGAACGAAAACTATACTATTTAACTTCATAACGCAAACATAGCATCTTTTTTTTATTATAATATTATTTTGGAATCCTATCACTTATCGGTAGGTTAAATTCGTACCATCGTATGTCTTTATTGTTGGGGCAATATCATTATATGTATATCATAAGCGTGCTTTACCTGCAGTTTACTACTAATCTTTACGCACAGGATAATTTGCTTCTTTAATAAATTAATGTCTATGCGCCTTTGACGCGTGGTAAATTTAAATTGGTATAAACTGATCTCTGTGTTGTCCAGTTTTACTTTCTGTTTGCCACATCAGCTGTAGCTGTTTCATTAGTAAATTTAACAGTATCTTGTTACGACGTACTATTGCCAAACTAATATTTAGTAATTACATATCGTCTGCAGATTGCCTTTTAAAGGTCTCTGCTTTTAGAATTTTCCACGTAACAAAGATTATGTAAATCTTTATTGTTTATAAATGCGGGGAACTAAACGAAAATTATATTAATTAGTTCTAGATCCTTAGCCTTATTATTAAACTTGATAAGCGCATGGCACTGAAGGTTCTATCTAGCGCAATTATTAGCGTAATTGCACTGTTAATTATTTCAGTAAGTTCAATCACCTATAAAGTTATACTGTATCTTAAAATAGGCTATCGTATTACACGAACATGAAACATTCTGTTCTATATATTCGTTGCATATTCATGAAATATTCCGTGTTGATTTAGTGATCAAGATTAAAATTCTAAGATCAAAGAAAATTCTTTACCAAAATCGATTACTTCATTGCATCACATTCAAATTCATGAGTGAAAAATTACCCAAAATTTAAGTGCGACAGGAAACTTACTAACAGTTAGTAAGATTATTTAGTAAGGTATTATTGCAGATGCACAACATAAGAATAAGCGTAATAAGGTACGATGATACGCTGCATGCTTCACATAAGTAATAATATAAGAATGCACGCTATTGATATTTTAACTTGTATTTTTAATGCTTGAATTTAAACCGGTAATTTTCATCTCATGAACGTCAGAAATTAACCTTCGTTTTTAATATTCGCAAACGTAATCAGTCATCCGTTGATTGCAAACTTGTAATCTGGTATCATGTACAGGAGTTTATTCCAACTTGGCATCTTTTTTATATAATATGCTTGTATTAAGATGATATAGTGTTGATGAGTAATTTCTCTAACGATAAATTAAAATGATTCATTCGTGCAAAACTCAGATAACAAAATTCAATCTTGAGTTTATTTAGGAACGCACAGCCGAGTGTTATCTAATTACATATATGTGACTCATTATTTCTATTATCACGGTGTCAATATAGTAGCAAGTGCGTTTTAATCAAATAATAGTTTCATATCCCATTTTCATGGTGTGATGCTATTTTACGACAAAATAAATTAATGTTTTCTTCCGCATAGATTTATTAGGGAAGCAAGAAACGGAAGAACTCTTATCAAAAAATAATATAATAATTTTACAGAATAATTCTTAAACGAAATATAAATTATGATCAGTTCTATTATCATTTTAAAACAAATTCGTCAAATTCAGATCAATGGATTACGCATTTACCATAACATAAATTACTATACATAAATTATTCTGGAGATTTTGAATATCTGATCTTCAGAATAATACTGTCTTGAAATCTGAAAAAACTGCAAATTCCAATAATTTTATCATCAATGAGTATGACTTTCGTTGATAATTCCATTGACGAAAATATGAAATAGCATATGAAGCCATTATTGATTAATACTAAATTGTTATCTCGTTCTAAAGATAAGACTTGAAATCAGCATACTGAATCTGATAAAACTTTTCTTTCCTTGTATAAATTGAAATAGCCATGGCTAATAAAAATGTGATCTATCTCATTGTAAATGGTCAATTAGTATATCACGGAAATAATTAATAAACATTATATGAAAGGCATGGTATTGTTCAGTTATAAATTCTAATTATTAAAAAGTTCTACGACAGGTATTTATCAAAAATGTGAGATCAAATAATGCAGTAATTACACACTTAAATCGTCAACACTTTGTCGTCGTTGGATTAGCACATATCTGTATAAATTGTATACTGTCATTCAGTATAGGATTTTAGATATTTTATTCGTCTATTGTTGACGCATAGCTATCAAATTCTTACTTTTAAATACAGGCTTGAGTAATACGTACCTTACATAATTCTTTAACAATATGTAACATAGAAGAGTGAAATACAGTGGTATTATAACATTATGATTGCTTCCTAGAAATTTACATATTTACATATGGAATAATAGAAAGTTGATGAAGTGTCTAACTATTCAATCGATAGTTATAACTGATATTAAGGAATCAACTGAATTGACTTTAGAATAAATGAAAATGAATAGAAATAGATAAAAATGGAAGAAATAAATTTTGTTGAATAACATTTCTCAAGACAATAATTAGTATATCTTAATTACTAATTTATCAATTGTAATCACAAATTAAAGCATTATCATAGCGCTGTTTTAATTATTTATTAAAGATCAACATAATGTTTTCTTGGATAAGAATATTTAAATAAGTATTATAGAAGATTCTAACAATTCCTATTCGCTTAGCCCAGCACATTAGCAGTTTTTCGCTGGACCATTGGAATTATGTAATTAATTCATTGTTATAAATTAATTAAAATTATATGGACATGAAAATCTTTTTCGTACTCCTAGCACATAATCATCTGGTAATATTGCAAGTTTATCATTTATAAAGTCAAAATCGCTAAACAATGTCTATAAACGAGATTATAATTAGATGGATCATTAAAACGTCTTTTGCAGCATTGCTCTATCGGTTCAATATATTATAGTTTATGTATAATGAAGATAATGGTGTATACGTATGTAGTACATGATGAAGTCTTTAAATCAATAATTAATTTTGTTTATGATTTCATAGACGTCAAATAATAACGTATAAATTTTCCATATTTTGTAACAGAATGCATAATCCCATTTTGCGTTGAATAGATTGATATTATAGGTACATTATATACCTCTTATATAATTTAGTATCTGTTACGATGGAATATTATATCACTATTACAATTTTTACGACTGATAATATAGCAAGAAATTGCTACATTATACGAACTCGTACAATGCTAAGATAACAATACAGTTAGTTAAACTGCTATTTAAGTATAGTAAACCTTGTAAGGCTATATATATGATGAAAATGTGGAAAAAATTCAATTTTGTTAATGTTGCTGTTATATTCATAGAACGTTAGCTACAATTAATCTCAGAAAAAACAGTACATTAAGTTAAGAATAGCTTTATTAAATAATGTGGTGTTTATTAAAATTCCAAATGTATACTAGTATTTTGACGTGGATAAATACTTTTAGCCGAAAATTGAATGTATAGTTAGTTCATGTATGTCTTATTTTATAAAATGATCATTTACTTCATTACATGAAATACTTTTAGCAGGATAAATTGTACTATTTAATTAATAAACTCTCACTAGACAGGTAATCAAATTTCAAAATTTTGATATTTCTTTCTTTCTAACTGTTATGAAATGCTAATACTAAAATGTAAATATCTAGTTCTGATGTTATATAAATTTTGTTTATTAGTACTTGATAAAGCTCAACTACGTTAGCAAATACAGTCTATCAATATGTGAAAAGGTGAAGTAAATTTTATTTTTGATTATTGATGGCAATACTCAATTAAGGTAATACCGGTAAATGTTCACTATCAACATTAGAAGAGGCAAATTCTTCATTAAAGTGATATTATACTTCGCCAGACTTGATTAATGCTGTCAATTCTTAGATTACATTTGCTACTTTACCTGATCAATAATTACGTTATTAGTAACTGTAGTAATCCACAATACATTTCTGTATAATCATGGCAACTATAATACCCATTAGTATATTGAAAATAACTATTCTTTAGTCTATTGGAAATTCATGCAATATCGAAACAGTCAGAAATCTGGATAGCTAGTTTTCAATTATTTATAGAATTATCTATTTTCTATCACACTTTATTATTAAAAATGTAATCCTTTCCGCAATAAGCATTTGCTATAATTGATACAATTGAAATTATAGTTTATCATCATCATCTTTAGTAAGTTAGTAGCCACATAGCTGTAATTATTATCGTTAATATTTTATTGTCATGTGGGTTAAGATACGGAAGATTATAACAGCTCAATATTTGAGAATTCGATACTTTGACAGCTGACAATGAAATAGAATTACAATATAGGCTACGGATAGTGAGATCAGCCAATTCAAGTATCGGAGCGTAGGTTAAATCGGAAACTGGTAAGGACCTCGTGCAATGAGTACCGTTTTCTCATTTTGTTGGCTATCTTATTTGTTGGCAGTTATTGGTGAAAGGTATGCTAAATGCAGTATATCTTACACTGCAATCTAAATATTAGGGTGATTGTGTGATAGTAGTAAATTTCTTTACATATAACTATTTATAGTACCGCCAATAGATTATGGACCCCATAAAGTAAAGCTATTTCTATATCTAAAGTCGGGCAGGTACAGTTAGTTTCCTATGGAAGCTTCTTTATTATTCTTTATGATTAGATTAGAGTAAATAGAAATAGACATTTGTTCGTTCAGTAATTAGTGTTAACATTTACTTGCTAAGCTAGTAGATCATCAAGAAATGGTATTTCCTGCCCTTCAAACAGATATAACGATGGTTTTACAATATGTAGATAGATACGGTACTACTGTAGTTAGTAGGGTATAATCTTCCTAAGCAATTGCTAAAGTAATGCGGCGCTATTTGTGATTTTCCATATTTCGATAATATGAATATAATAATTTGCTAGTATTTGAATGACAAGTAGCGTCACTATACTTAATTTAAGCCAAAAATACCAACCCATAGTTTACGTTACATACAGACAAATGGTTATTATTTCGACTTTTTAGCATATCTTCTGTTATTCTTTACTGTCTTAATTCGATGCAAATAGATGTTTGATTGGATTTTATCTATGGTCAATAGTTGCTAAAAATATAATTCGTATATTCCGTTCAGGTTATTAGCAGTTACGATTCCAAACATATCGATATCAAACATGATTCCAGTTGTAGTTTATTTGCTGCTAAAGCGATGCCGCTTCCATGTTTTTATCTTTTATATTTCGGTGATTCCAATATGATAATTTACTGACTTACTTGAATATACGCATAAAAAGAACTTGTTTAGCTTTTAAAATAACGAAATTTAGAACGATATCTTACCATATATAATTGTTTACTATTCCAGCCAATGACGTTAGATTTAAGAATAATTCACTTATTATAATCTAAGATCTGAGATATACTCAATATATTTCGGTAACACAAATATAATAGCTTACTGTTATTGATAGCGAGATAATTTACTTAACACTTAAAAGAGAAATAAGTCTATTAATAAATTGCCTAACATTGTTAACGTATTAGCGATGATATTTTTGCGGTATTCCATATTAATGGTTTACAATCGCAATTTGATGAAATTAGACATAATGTTAGATGTCATTTATGGCTAGTTGCTATCTGAACGTGGATCAAATAAATGTTTGCTATCACAGTTTAATGAAATTAAATCATAGATTCCGAGAAGAAATTGTTCGTTCTACTATGAGCTAGATATAAAGTTGGACATCCTTTACGATTATTCGTTACGAAAACAACACAACTCCGATATTTTACTCCCTCTATCTCCATAATGGCAAGACAATAATTCAAATTCTATCTATGAAAGTTAATTTACTTATTATGAAAATGAAATTAGTTAACCTTTAATTTGGGTTCTATGTACAAAATATTGAAATCTAGAAATAATGTTTCTTATAATACCTTGAATCACTATTTACAGTATTGCTTGATACAGGTCAATAGACCAGGTAAAATCTCATGGATAGATTGTAGTTGCCATTAATTAACTTTAAAATGGTATTTTGTTATTTAGATCTGAATATAGTAGATGTAAATAAATTAATCAAGAGTAAAAGCCTAAAAACCGAGATATTATTTCTGTTTCAATTTTAATTCTATTGTTGTTGATGTAAACAGCTCATAATTGATAAATTATAAAGAATCGAACAAAATAAGTATTGATTGTCTTTTTTTATGCTTACACCTGAATGGGAAATAGCAAAAATAACAATGGCTATAAATATTAATAATGATTTACAAACAACATTTTCTAATACTATCAAGTTTAATTTAAACCCATCATGTCTACATAGTGAACGGTAATAGAGGCCTTCGTTAAAATAACAGTTGGATTTCATATTTAACTTTTCTACTGTAACAAAGTAAAAAGTTGGAGGGGAAGACAAGACATACTAACTGAAAAGGTTACAGTTACAAAACGCAATAGGAAATGGAATATTTTCTATTACTCGTCAATTATTCTTCCCTTCCTTTTAATCGAGGAAGTGATGTCGTTAAAGTAAAGAGGTAATCCAGTACAGGATATAATCTAGATTGGAACCAATTACCTAGAAATCGGTATTTCCTATGTTATTTATATTTTAAAGTAAAAATAGTCGCAAATAGTCTTAATCTTTATTCTATGCTCTTATAGATTTGATTAATAGTCAATAGTAATTTTCATCAATCATGATTACCGGCTTGGAATAAAGACATTGGCTAAATTTTGAATAAAATTCATTATAATCGTTTCCTTTTCAAGAAAAGCTAATAACAAAGCTTTTAATAGAATTTTTAATTTTTACCATGGCGACAGATAATTATTGTCTATCCTACAGTATTTTAAATTTTTAAGCCTTGTACGATTTCAATTTAAATAAGGTAACGCGATCATGTCGTATTAGCACCGCATCAAGACCGATCTTTCTTCTTCCCAATCCAAAAATTCGCTCCAATGTCAATTTAGTGTGAAGGTGGATTATGAACCGAAACTCGAAAATAATATTTTGTTAGGTAACCTTTAAATAGGCTAGCACGAGTTTTAATAGCATAGGTGTAATTTAAAATTGGCAAATGGACATTTGTAAAGAAGTAATATCCATTACTACTTCACCACAACAGTATATAGTAATGCGGTATCCATTTCTTGCATAAAATGGTACAATTTTATTCTGATTCCATTCATATCAATATAGAGGTAGTTTTTACAATTCAATAATTGTTACTCAGTTAACTTATTTTTTAAGCAATATCGATGAATAATGGTTTAATTAATTATTAATTATAGTTTTATACGCTATATAGATAGCATTAATCAATCTTATAACGGACTAATTATGTTTCTAGCCCAACAATCTAATGAAAGCAAATGTCTGATTCTATTCTCCAAGATCAATTCAATTTACTGTAAGCTTTTTATTGATTAATGGTATAGTTTTATTTTTCTTCTTACATATGTTGTATTACTTTAACTAGACTAATAGACTAGCCATTAATTAATTACAGTAAAAAGCAATGCAGGAAGTCCACCTGTGATGATCGTTATGCTATAGTACATTCAATTTAGCTTTAAATTTTTACTTTTTACCGATTGTTAAAATCGCTATCTGGTGATCCAATCCTTATGGTTTATAAATTTGCAATAAAACTGGTAAGAAACTTTACAAGTTTTCATCCTGCCATTTGATACAAGATGACTTTTATCACGGTTAAGTTCGGAGGTAAATTGAAACGGTATCATTTAAGATGTAAAGGAACTGTACTCAGTAAAAGTGTATATCAAATTTAGCTTTTCTAATTTACTTTCTCGAAGTAAAATTGTCAGAAATCAATTATGTTTGGCTATGATCTACTCTAATCTCATTTGCTAACCTCTTTGGCTCGTGTTACAATACCCTAGAATGATTATATTCCTGTTTTATTTCTAATTCTCAGTAATTTTCTTCTTTTCTGTTCTAAAATCGTTATGTTGTTAGACAATAAAAGCGAAATTTTTAATCCAAACTGTCGAAATACTAGCTTGATAGACAATATCAAAGAAAGATGTGACTGTGAGAAAGATGGTAAATGGTTATAATTCTGTTTTGTTATTAAAAGTGGTTATTTTTAGGTCTTGATTGCCCTTTCTTTAAGTTTTCTCTCTGGATTTAGTTAAAAAAGTTTTATTTCCGTGTTAGTCAATTTATTTATTTATAATATTACAGTATATTAACTTAATTCTGCCCTCCTTGTGTTATGAGCGTTTGAGGTTCCTTGTATGTTCTTTCTCAATTATATATAGGTCCATCTGTAATTTAATAACTTAGTCACGACAGGATATTGAAATATCTAGACTTTCTTTCATAAGTATTAGTCTTTCCGACGTCTTTATATAGACATTATCATGCTACATCAAATACTTTTCTGTTAATAGTATTTCCTTATGCCTATCTTAGTATAGTCTATACATGTCTTGAGTGTTTAATTGTTGAATCTAACTATTTCTACAAGAGCTTGATGGTTATTACTTTAGATTACTTTCAGCATCACAAGTTAGACGTATAAACTTTTAGCGTTACAAAATAATGAACTTCTCATCCATTTTCTATATTGCAATTATTCATTTAATGACATAGGACAGACTGGTCATGCTCCATTCTCATTTTTCTTTATTTCTATTATAATTGAACTATAAATTGAATAATATTTTTTGATGTTTACACAGACTGGATTAGTTTATCCGATGAGCGAGGTATCTTAAAGAAGATACACCTGAATTTACTTGATTATGCTAGCAATTATCTTGAACCACGAGGAGTTTTTATCCTAATTAAGATTGAAAAAGGTAAGATGAAATAATCGAGTAACTATATATTATTATAAGTGAGATAGGAAGCTATAGTTATATTTTGGACCTGATTCAATCAATATTGTATCGGAAAGTCTAATTAAGTTGTATAATTGAGAATATTTGTTTTCACCTGAACAGTTAGTTCTGTAGCTACATCTTATCGTATTAAATGTATACAATCACGGGTCTTATTCAAGATTTCATAGTAGAATGGTTCCCAATATTTGCAGATGTGACATCGCTTATCGTTAAAAAGTATCTCAAAATGTTATAATAAGAACTTCATCATTTTATAAACTCTACTTCATTATATAAATTGGTTTATCTATCTAATTATCAATAACAGTATTGCAGTAAAGTAGCTACATTGCGAATATCCTCCGCAGATAGATATTTACACAATCTTGTAATTTAACGTAAAGGATGAACTATTCTTGCACAATCTCTTAGCTTTTATCACAAGTTATTTTTGAAACTGCATTATACTGTACTTCTACTTAAGATATTTGATTCTTATTGAGAATAATAAAAGGTGTAGTCATATCTTCAAGATTGCATCATAGATATAGAGGTACACTACGGTAGCAAATGAATTGAGACTGTTGGCAAGGCAGATTTTAACATTGTGGATAAGATAAGATATTCTTTTATTTAAGTTTCACTGTTGTACCTCATAATACAGTATTGAAAGGCGTGATTATTCGTTAGATTGGAATGCAGTAGATGAGATAATATTCTTATTTCAGAATTTTAAGTGATGCCCTTCTAAAACATTAGCAGGCAACATTATTTTTATGGATACATGATAGGGTAGATTCAATGGTTACAGTCGACATATCACATGATATGCTTGAATATTTTAATTATATAATATCGGAAGAGATAATTACTATATCTATGGTGGCATAGCACAGTAATTTAGACACTACTACTGTGATATAAGACTCGTGCATTGTTTGCGGATTGCTAAATTTCATGCTATTTCTTAGTAAGTATTATTAATTACTTAGATTACACTGTAGAGTGTAATTTCAAGGCTACAAGGGATATTTTCAATTGAAATTTAGTCGTGTTATTTTAATCTTTTGATAACTTCAAAGTATTTTAAACGTATAAATTATTTAACTAGAATGGGATGAAGGAGTAGATATGAATACCAGAGATGATATCGTCTGCTTAACTCTTCAAGCTATACAGTAAAATGTTAAACAATTATTTTAAAGAAACTATTTTAACGGTCTGATTCTACCGTAATATTGATTGCCATCTGTTATAGTTCAAGATGCTCCATCCTAGTATTTCAGAATGAATTCCTTGGTACTCGATTACGATTTGTTTCTATTCATTCTTAGATGAGAATAGCAATGACCACGAACTTACTTATACGCCATTATTGGATAGCCTTGAACAAGATCAAAAATTTTTAGGTATTAATATGGTATTTAATTTTTCTTTTTGGTTTAGAATTTCATTACCTATAAACAGTTTATTACGTTATCAAGGCCCTAGTATAATTAGCAACCCCTATTATTAATTATGTAATTAAAAATTCTTTCATGAGTTTTAAGTAAGACAGGTAATAAACTCGTTTAGTTTAGCCATTAGCAAATTGCCGATGTCACAATTTGACAGAGGGATGAAAGCTATTTGAATTTGAGATAAGTTTAGATGAAATTAAAGTTATTATGGAGTTTATTATTCTTCACGTATCTATCTTATTTTAAAACTTTTCTATAAAATAATTACGGTGAGATCTCTTGCACTTTATGGCAACAATTTAGTAAATTTAATGCCTTTCCCAGATGTAGCGGCTCCTTTTTAAAATCTAATATAGTACATTATACACGATGAAGAATTTAATATCTTGAAATAGGGAATCGATGAAAATCCTTGATTTTCAGTATGCTTATTGGAGAGTTAGATAGAGACTACTCATTACTTTCACAGATAGATGCTTACGGTTCTAGTGACTAGGTGATAGTAAGTCAGATAGCAAGCGAGCCATGTCAAAAGTTTGTAAAAGCATAAAATTGCTATTTCTAAGAATATCCATATTCTTTGTCTTTTATTATCAGCTCGATTGCGACCGAAACCAAAATCTCCATCAACTAATAGTCCAGCCAAAGATAAAAAATACGATTTAAAGAGGCGAAGAAGTACTCGTGTAATCGTCACTAATAGTAAACCTCGCACTCCTACCACTGGCAAAGGACGTCAGTCGAGGGTACAAAACTATAGTCTATCGCCAAATAAAGGAGCAAAAAAGGGCAAGTAATCTTTGTTAACGGTTTTATTTTGGCGTGATGTACTTGTTGAAGGAATCATAAATTAGATGAATTAATGGCATCATGTATGATATTGTAATGCATGATAACTGTGCTACAGATCTGATATCAGATTTATCGTTATTTGGTCCTTGTGTTCTATTGTGAAGTGAGGAAATGGTTATTCCAACCAAATATTAATGCTGAAATCTAAAATATTATTATTAATTAATTTTTCAATGCTACGCTAGAGGTGTAATCGTATGATCGTGATTTAATTGTAACGCTTATTATTTCTCAGGATACAAAATACATAGTACAGTTAATGAAGTAAGATCGAATTAGCGGTATCTTAGATCAATATTGACAGTATTTATGTTACTCTACATAAGACAAGAAAACGATACATTATGTCGTTATGCCGTATTCCGAGATTAACCATATGAGTGTGATACAAAAATAGATTTTACATTTTAGTTTCTAACACCGGCTTATATAAATGCCACAGGCACATAAGTTTTATTCAAATATTTTGTAAAAATTTACGCACTTTTTGGCAGGTACAACATAAAAAGCATTTTTAAAATCTGTTCTACTGGAAGTTTTAAAGCTACAATTTAAACGATTGGATAAATAGTAACAAACATTTGATAACTTGATTAGTAGCTTAAAACTAAGTACATGTGTTCTAAAATTAATCTTGTTTCATCATCAGCGGGAGCTTTAGGCTATTATTGCATAAATTATTCAAAAATATGCATGCAAAATAAAATATTAAAAAATGTAACGCTCAACATTTCTTCAACTGGGAGAAACAAATTACTGCAAATTTGATGCTTAACTATATACTGTAGTAATATCGAATAGTCAGATCTAATGTTTCTTTAGGATATTTAAATTTCTTATAGATTTATAGCTATCATTGATGTTGTACAGGAATATAATATCGTAATATTGCTGCAGTTTCTAACTGTAGTAGGTAACAGTGAAAATCTTTCAAAAACGGAAAATTATGTTGGGTTTTGAATTGAGTTAACCGATACCCGAAAATTGATTTTTCGCTGAAAATACGGTCGTAGAATCCAAAATCACATTGGATACGCCAAACAGCAGTCGACACAATTTGCATTAGAACTTTAAGATATATAGTGGTTATAAATGCTGTAAGATCCCTACCGTATTTTGAAAAATTTTAAGACAATTTTTTGTTTTCATGATATGGTTGATTTATTGTTCATAAAGGGCCGTAGAACTTCAGGAATTTTAATACTACCGTCCTGTAAGATACACGGAAATTGAGGAACTTAATGATTTTACTGATTATGACGCGAAAAAGGTGTTGACTTGCATAAAGTATCTTTCAAATCAAAATCGATCATATTTCGTATATGCATGACTACAATCAAGGAGGTTTTAGATCGTGTAATTTTATTGCTTTACTATTTAAATTTCGTTATAACCTGCTGTTGAAAATTCTCTAGAATGCTGATAATCAGTCTTGGAATAGCACATGCAGTAGCATTAACCTAAATGTTATACGAGTTGAAAAATGAACGCTTTAAACACAAAATTGTAATCGTACTTTATAAATATCAAAACTTTCTTAAAATTTATATTTACCAAAGTGGTATTTAGTGAATAACATACCGTATGGACAAACTGACGACCTCTATGCTTAGCTTTAGAACCTTTATATTGGATGTTTAGGCGTCTACTTTGATAATCTGTGCAGTTAGAGGCACTAGATATCTGCACAATAGTAAGATTATGATCGTAAATTATTTTGTCTATGAGTAAATAAAACAGACTAGTGGGATTCTAAATAATAAACAGTTATGAAAAGATAAGTTAAAATATATTCATTCCGCTATATAATTATCCTTACTTCACCATAATTATTTCTGCCTGGCATCCAAGCTTCAATATCGAATTTTCTATAGGCTGAGCTGCTAAGTTCTGCCGTAGGCATGTCTAAAATTCTGATATAAGTAAGCCAAAAGAATGCATATAATATATATTTTATGTTTGCCGAATTTAGAGTTGTCTATGATTTACCTAGCATGTAAGCCTAAGTTCGAATAAAGATCTTTTTGTATCTCCACAAACTCATTAAACAACGCGTCGCTTTCATTGTGACCTTCATTAGTAGTTATACCAAACATTTCCACCTGTCGTGTAATGTTATAAGTTAGTGAGTGATAGATTCGTGTAAGTGCAAATTACGGGTAGTAGAACTATATTGTATTAGTAACATAATGATGTACTTTTGTAAATTGATGTAAACGATACAAGCCGCGCTCTTCGGAAGTGTGTCTCGCTTTAGTAAAGAATGATAACAGTATCGTTAATATTAAGTTAATTTTTACTAAAAGCAATAGATTTTATCACTAGATATATACTATAATATACCAGCTTCAGCGCGAAAGCAGTGGCTAACGGCTACATATCTGCAATGCAAAGTGCACGCCTTAATTACTAATTAATTAAAGTTTGGGTAAGTTACCAGTATGCTTGAAAACAATGATATATTTACTCTTTTGTCACTATGTGCTATATATCTGTATATTTGTGCAGTGTATGGAATATACTTATTTCTAACCTTAAAGGGAGATCTTTCGCGTCTAACATTGAATCCATAAACATTCCTAAAAATGCAAAGTGCTTACTTATAAAATCAATGTTCCAATGAATATTTTTATACTTACCGCATAAAGGGATTTCTGAAGTTCCAGCGAGGCGTAATTCACCGTGGCTGGGATCAAGGCTATATATCTTTTCATATTAAATAAAATTGTAACTACAACGTGGGATTTTTATTTGATACGCATGTATGAGGCTAATGAACACGGTTTTTACTTTCGTAGCTTTTCAATACCTGAGCATGTTCAGTTCTTGGATGATATCCACATCCTTCCTAAATTGACATATAGTATGAAAGAGAATCTTTCATTATAGTTAAATACTATGCGGTTGCGCATAAAGTTTTATAAGTAAAATTGACGTTAACTTACTATAAGCCTAGGTTTGACGATATCTGGAGGCAGAATTGTAGTAAAACCCTAGAATGAAGAGAAGTCAAATGATAAAGTATTTCACTTGTGAAACTTTAGTAGGAGCGCACTGAAGTTATATGAGGCAGTAGCCATCTAAGAATACCTTCTGTGTAAGCTTTTGGATTGCGTACTGAATAATTGCCAACTCCAATAGAGCGGCATCTCCTAATAAATAGCAAAATTTCGGATCGCTCTGAAGTGCTGCAGATCTAAATTCGATATTAATAGTAGTTAGCTGCTTATAATAGACGATCTATTTGATAGTAAGTCAATCGAATTTTGAAAAATGGTAGACAAGTTACGAGTTAATTAAGCTATTGCATATACCGAAATAAATTCAATTTTTCGCCAATTTGTATATGATTTTTCAAATCCAAGTCAAATACTAAAATGATGAATGGGATAATTGTGCAGTGTTATTACATCATTCGTTTTTATAAGTTTACCTGATTGATTGAAATAAATAATCTGGAGAGATATACTAATCAATCGTAACTTGCATTACAGACCAGGTTTATCTCCAAAAGTGCTTAAAATGGTTGCATTTTCTTCGTCTCCAATTGGCTTTAGCAAGAGAAAATGAAGTTCTACATGAGACTGTCACAAAAATTGATATTCAGACATTATTTTACCGTATCTGGGTGAGTATCATTCGGAATTTTCGACGCAGCTTCAAACAACTGATTTTCGTAATGTAATTTTGTATCCTGTGATGCCATAGATTTCAATTTTAGTATTAGAAATTTAAAACTTTACACCATTATTTTAGAGCGCGATAGTGATGTACAGTACAACTTAGGATATGTCTAATTCGACCTGTATATATACTGTGCAATGATGCTTATTTTAAGGTATTAATCAATGAATTAAAAGCGATATGGTGTTTTACTTCCCTACCTCCAGTTGTGGCATTTTCTCTTTTATTTTCTTACCTAAATCGACAAGTTTTACATAGTCATCCTCACCTTTTTTGACCTATTAAAAAACAGGGCTAGTTAAGTATTGCTTTATCTGCACCACCTCGTGTTTTGTAGAGATTATCTATTTTATTGGTTAACTATTCACCTCTTGTAGCTTAATTTTCTTTGATATTTCATTTCTCTCATGTCGTAATGCAGAAATTTCTGTACATATTTTGCCAAATTTGTTATGCAATTTTACCTGATAACATAGATGGATATTTAACTGTCTTAATTTTTGAAAAGTTATAATATACTCGTACTGACGTTATAATATGTTGATTAGGGACTAATTTAGGGTAATCTTTAATTTTCTTAGTTGTGGCATATACTTGTATTTTTACGTCTGCTGCAGTCAGTCATGGCAAGGAAATAGACGTGAACTAGATGGAATTTTGACTCCAAAAAAGAGTCAATTTTCATTGACACTCTATAGTCTGTACTATTCTGTAAGATGAGCAAAAATGCTTGCGACAAATGAAATCTTTAACTTTAGTGTGCTCAATTTCATTCATACAGCTATAGTCTATAAAGCATAAACTGTAACGAACTTTGCATGGACTGTCCGCGCGTAATCTTAGTTGTTGAAAGCTTTATCTGAGAGTACAGTAATAATGGTACTTGATAATTCTGAAAATGATTTCATTCTACAGTATTTTAGTCTACAGTTTGCTATGAACATTAACTTTATCAAATTGATGATATTGGTATTGAGCGGAAGTGATTGCATGTAATACTGTACAGTATATAGCAATCTTCGTTTAGCAACTATCCAAGATCTGCTAATATGCATAAGCCAATCAGTAGTTTCTCAGCCTTTTATAGCCTATTCAACTCTTTTCTTACCACTTCGTCAATGTCAGCATCACAACATCGATTCTTAATATTTTCACGTATAATATCAGTTTTTTTTCGATAATAATCGAAATCAAATATGGGTCTATAGCCAATGCCATCTTTTCGAAATAAATATGAAGAGAGAGCCTTGCAATGGATTCGGCAAGAGCTCGGTGTGATCCACCTCCGGCGCACTGCTTTCATCATGGCGTTGATGGTTAATTTTTAATCTACCTTAAACTTAATATTGGATGGGAAAATTTTATAATCTACTATAATATAACCTAATGGTAGCACAGGATAAGAGTTTTAATGAATTAATTGCATCAAGTCAATTCTTTTAGCCGTCGTAGATTGCAATAATTTTCTCAGCTTATAATTCAGATGCTCTAGTCTCTCTCGATTTCATTCATTGCAGCTAACGTGGAGCGGATTGCAGACTTTTTAACAGGGAGCCTCGCGGTACGGACTGTGCACTGTACTATACAGTACAGTACCGTACGATTAGTTTTACTGTACGTCTGTACATCTTGTCCGTATAGTATGGTACTGTACTGTAGTGTTACATGTTATACTGTAGTAACTGTACTGTACTGTACTGTACAGTGTACAGTGTACAAGATGAGACACATTGTACTGTACTGTACACTGTATTGTACTGTAGGCCATCGAGGTCGCTATGATACATGTATGAGACTTCTGAATCGAATCACTCAACATTCCAACGACTTTTTTAGCCGTGGCAGTTCATTTCTCAAAGTTCCCACGTACTGTTTACATTGGAAAATTAAGTTATTCGAAAATAAATCTTAATTTGGATCAATAAGCGATTGGAATAAGCATCTTTCTAGAGTTCTCGACGATGTCATGGTGGTGATTATCAAATTTCTAAGATGATTAAGCGCCAATCGGGTAAAATGAAATGATGGTATTTCAATAATGCTTTAAATCAGTCAATTAACATGGACTAGTAAGAAGACAGTAAAATAATGATCACCTAAACCTGTTTATCCATGCTCAATGAACAGGAATGGTTTACTATCATTGCTAATATTAGTTTTCTCTGTACTATATACTGTCATCAATTTGGATGGTATTGAAATAGAAGTAATCATTGAAATAAAGTAGTCATACAATAACAGAATATATTACATGATTCAATGAAAAGCGCAAAAAGGATTCAATTTTGATAGAGATAGAATAATGATTATCTTAATTTATGGAAAGTAATAATATTACAGCTTTAAAGGATAATCCATGGAAGACCGGGAAGGGTAAGAAGGAGGCACAATTGAGCTTACAACGAAGCGGTAAGGATGATCCATTCGTAATTTGAATTATTTGCCTACGCTATAATTGATAGTTTTCATAACACACCAAACAAGCTTTTACGTAATATTGTAATGATAAACGATTAACGTTAATAGGCCATATCTTGCTATTAGTTTAATTCATTCATTTTTGTATTCAGTTTAATATACCTGTGCATACAGTAGTTAATTATAATAGTACGCCAGACTATGAAAATGAGTGCTTAATTAATAGGCTCGTATTATCATGGCTTCTACTGTTAGTTTTAATGATGCGTCAGAGTATGAGAACTAATGGCTTAATATTATATACTCGTATTATAATCGTAGGTTTTATCCCCAAAACTGTTAGCACGACTGGAGGTCATGATATCGTTAGCAGCCATATGAAATCTCATTACAATCGAATTACCGGTGCTAAATGTAATTTTAAAAAATAATACTTTGCTATCCCAATTTTTCTTGTACGCTATTATTATCCTTCAAATGCACATTAAAACTTTTATTATTATCCTGTCTCGTTATCCGCTATACTAATACTGTTATCTTGCTTTAGCACGAACTGATACGTCTGCTCCAAAATCTCTTGTTGTCAATCCAAGGCGTAAGATAAATATCATTTAATCTCAATAACCATTAAAAGAGATTAATACCTTCATTTTGTTTTCGACTGTAGGCCATAGTCGTAAAGGAACCTCAACATTTGATTCTACAGGTTCCGTATATGCTGGACTGCCCCAATCTGCACGTAGCATGAAAGGACGTAGTCTACTAAATTCACGTCCTATGTCTGCTCGTACTGCGCCAGAAACAAGCACAAAGGATGTTAATAAGAGTACTACCAAGGTTGTACTTGTATTGTATGTACAATAAATATAACTAAGATTTGTATGTTATATTGCCTTTTTACAATAGATATGGATCCCTTAAAATCACTAACGTATTAAACTAAACTATAGGAACAGGGGAGCAATTATAAGCGGAAAGTGTCTCAAAAGAAATCAAAATCTGCAATAGCTGTCGATGTGAATTCTACAAATATAGCTGATACACCCGTTATGTCAAATTATAATGATCATCCTACACCTGATATGAATGAACAAGACGAAGCCGACGATGGACCTTCTAAGTAATATAACTCATAGATGATAAAATGAATAAAAATGTTTTTTATGTTACTGACTTGATATTGCTTCAATTTAATTAGAGAAAAATTGGCAGAATATTTGATCTTAAAATATGGTGTTAAATCGAGTAAGAAAGCTAAGCAACAAGAGCGTAAAGGACAACAATCGCAGCTGTTTTCAAATAGTGTACAAAAAGTCCCATCTAGGTAGAGTCATCTGTCATATTGAAACCATTTTCAGGTTTAAAATCTCACTTAGCCTGTATTACGATAAAAATCTTAGAATTACGCATGAGGTTAAGGATGATCCAAATAGAATTACGTCTACAAGATTAGGAAATTATGATTTTCAAGGCAGTAGTGTTAGAGACCCTAATAACCTAAGAAGTAATGTCGACAATTGGCTAAACGATGCGAATGCTTCCGTCATGGCAGAAGTGTAAGCTTTTCATAATTACTATTATCACAACTATTGTAAAATAATATATGGATACTTTAAAATGTACAGAAATTTAGAAATGGAATACTTGAAATTTATGTCTTCCCTCACAACCGATGTAATCTCTCGTGGAATTTTTTCTGATAGGTACAACTGAGCGTTAGCTCGTTAAGCTGATATAAATTGTTGTGTCCTTAAATTGGTATAATATTTTATTTATTTGTTGCATCCTCTTACCTACAGATATATTAATCGTATCATTGAACAGCATATTCGAGACAATAGAGCTACATTAAATGAAGTAAGTCCATATAATAATTTCTTAAGAAGTGTGCTGTACTGTAGTCAATTAAAGTTTTCAATTTATGCATACATAGGTTACAGTTGTCTACTATTACTACATTTACTGTATTCATGTCAATTTCGGATGATGAATAGATATAAGTTCAGTAATACTGAAATCCACTTGTTACTTCTCGGGTTATCAACTAGGATCACATGCGTGAATTGACAGAACAATTGAAAAGGGATCTCTGCATTCGCGATTAGGATTGTTTCCTCATAATTTAGGAACCTACTTGCGCACTTTGCGCATTACAACTACAGGATGCTCATTTTTAAATATTATAATGTCAATCCTCCTTATGTAAATAAACTACAATGTGTTTATCCGATGTTGCTGTGAATTGTATCGAATATTGTAGATCATAGTTTAAATTGTATTTCCAAATCTCCATTTTATTTACAAAATTTTTATACACACAATATAAACTATTTTCCTAGTTGCTTGACTTTGTCTTCTTTTTTTCTGTATATGATAGAGATAATTTATTAATTCTATTGATACTAATGAATTGTATGAATTATCGATAATAATATGTACGTATATTATATAAAATTATGTATGGACATACTGCGACTTCGCATCATTTTTTTGGGAAAATGTCGGTAACTTACTTTTTTGAGGTAATGAGTCTTCGATTACTTCTAATTCATCCCAAACGTCAGAAAGTTCACTATCATTGTCGTCATTTTCTGCTGTAGTACCACGTTCCCTCTTGCTTTTCTATTGGGAAATGATAGAAGGTAAAAATATGGCATCGTGATATCTACTTCACTTATTATTATGCCTATGAACAAAATATTAATGACATGCAGCAAGAGATATCAAACCTTAAATGATTGAGAATGGAATAAAAGACTGTTTAACTTTGATTTCAAGTAAAACTGTGCGAAATAAGAAGTGAAAATTCAATTAGAAAATTTGATTATATCAGGTTGAAGTACCCTCATCCATCATACAATAAAAAGAATTCAGGAATTAATAAGGCCGTACTTTATATCTAGGCTGCCTTGACTCAAGATCAAACACTCTCAAGTGCCTATCTAGCCCACAGGCTGCAATGGCATTTTCAGAGGGATGACAAGCAATTGACCGAATTGAACCTGTACAGCCTTTAAAATTGCCGACTGGACGTTCTAAATCCAAAAAATATTTTAGTTAATACGCGCTATGACGATTTGCAAACAGTATATCAACAAGTGTTTATAGCCGAGAACTTTACTTGATTTCAGATCAAATAACGTCATAGTCCCTTTATTATCTCCCACGATAACTCTCCTAGCATTAGAATAAATGTTAGTCTCCTTTATCAATAAAGTAAAATGGAATTATACTCAGACAATTAGCGTAGATAAGAAACTTTTACCTTTGCTCAGGCTCGAGTGCGAGGGACAGAAGCGGGGAATTGCCCAATTCTGTTACAGAAACAGGTCGTCTTTGGGCTCTAGGATCGTAAACTTGAATCTGTGGTATTGGATTGGATTCAGACAATATAACAATGTCTTATTTGATATTTAATGAAGGATGCAGCATGAAAGAAATGTTCGACGATACCTTATGATATTTTGATACTGTGATGATTTCTGGTTGCTGATGATTACAAGGTAATATTGCAATATTGGTAATCCATACAGGTACTTGTAAACCTAGCGAATCATTTGGCATCTAATATTGAAGGTATTATAATAGTTTAATAAGGTTATAACGACACGTATAGAAACTGCTAATATAAAGTGCATAAATACATTTTTTGCTTTAAAGACAGGTTCCTTTGGTTTTGATAAATCCCATAGTTTTAGATTGTTTTGTTTTCCTCCAGTTGCTACTAACATAGGATTAAGTGGATTAACCGTCATTCTTGAGGTTTGCCCTCCAGTATTTATTTCGGTCTACGGTGAAGTGATATAGTAATGATCGCGTGAAAATACGTATGATAAGATCGTTAATTAAAGAATATAAAATATATTGCGGTTATCGCCGTACTAGATTAGAGTTCTCAGAATTGTAGCATAGCTTCCCTGAATCGAAGCAGCCGATGTAGCAACTAATATTAAAATAAAGGTATTAGCTGTGAAGGAGCAGTAACATTTTGTAGAGAGTAATAAATTTTATTTTAATTTTACCCTTACCCATTGTGATAGTGAAGCCCAGTAAATTGACCTTTACCTACGAATTCGTTCCAGTTTGTAGTATAACTGCAAGTATCCGTATTAAAGTGTTTAATGCTACCACTTTGAAATCCTACACATATCTTTGATAAATTGCAACAAAATACTTTAGTATTCTCAACACTCGCAGAGCTGAAATACGCGTATGTGTATTAACAGGGAATATAGCGCTAGCTAACTAGTGTTTACTGCATGAATTACTAAATATTCATTTAGTAATTCACGGTTTGCAGCTATAAGGTCAATATTGTTCCTACCTACTCCGAATTGTAAGCAAATAACTTCGTGTACTTACCTCTTTTTCATAAGAATCTGTCCAACACATTGATAATATTTCTGGTGGGTTATCCGATGCCTTACAGTCTCCATAGCTGGAAGTGGAGTTATCTTTGAGTTGCACCCCTGATATATAAGGAGATAAAGTAAAGGTAATTACTAAATTATATATATTTACTTTGAGAACGTAATATGGGATGTTCGCCTAATCAGAGTATACAATGTATGTAGTGTAACCGGAATACGATTCAGGCTGTGCTAATTGACTCATTCCTGCTACCAATATCAGTTAACTTTAAAGATCACTACTCTAACTAGACGTTTTGATTAATTCATTGTGCAGCTGTCCACTAGTTATGCTATAACATGTATGCACAAGTACGTATAGTACAATGTATTTCAATTAATATTCAGTATCAATTTATGAAGGACTGTAGTATGAATAATTAATTCTGTTATGAGTAAATTTATGAGACCTTTTAAGATGCCAAGCTGACTTCCTATCCATATATTGCAAGGATTCATTGGATAAAAATCTAAAACTAAAATGAAGAAAGGGCAAGTATAATGTATGGTTAGTACAGAGGATGTAGTATCATTTATTATCGTACTAACAGTTGATTACAGTAAACGTTTAGTTTATAATACTGTATTTATTTTATGAGAAGGGTACAGACGGGTGTTATAATAATGATTCGGAAAATCGATTTTCACATACAGGATTACTGCCATTGGATGTGCAAGTACGATTCAATATTACAAACTGTCAGCTAGACAACAGTACTGTAATACAAGATTAAGACCCATGTGCATTTGTGCAGTTATCTATTTACATTACCTTGTAAATCTATGCTTGCTATTGTTCAAATTCTATTTCAGTAGATTACTTTTAGGTCTATTAATGCAAATGATATCAGATTTTCGATCAATTCAATTCATCAAGACTCCGCTTTTAATTTGCGCTAGGGATTGAACCGAGGCCTTACCGGAGGTGTGCAGTAGCTTTTATTAGCTGGTCTTGCAGGCAGGATGTACACGGTAGAGTTTGAGCGTAGCGAATGTTACGTTGCACTTACTGTGCAGTGTTGTACAGTGTACAGTACATGCATGTACTGTACTGTATCAGCCATTTACAGTACTGTACTGTAGTGTACAGTACAGTACAGTATGGCGCACCTACAGTACAGTACAGTACAGTACAGTACTGTACAGTACTGTGCAGCATGCATGCGAAGTACTGTACAGCGCGATTAACTTCGGTGACACTAAGGAAAATAAACTGCGCAGGTTAAATCAAGCCCAAAGTAGGTAAAATCTGATACGTAGATGTAGCCCAATAACTTAGCCTGTACATATAGATTTTGGACAGGAGTGTTAACAAATTGCCACTTTGAATTTTCGACACCATCTTGCCATCGAAGTGAATCGCGTTCAGCAGCGAGAGATTGTCTTATCTTATAATTACTGTAATGGGTCTCAATTGGGTCTCATGTGGGTCTCATGTGGGTCTCATGTAGGTCTCTGACTCATCAAGTCATTACGGACTACTGTATGTACGGACTCGATGAAGGCCAGCCAAGGTCCTCAGCACAGTTCATACAATACAGTACTGTACTATACTGAACACTCACTGAACAGTACTGAATGTCACAACGACTAGCATACTGCAAAATACGTCAACTGACTGTACCGGGTGCGATTCATTCGCATACTGTGCGTGTTATTTACTGGACGCAACGGGTCAGTCAGGCCTGGTCAGACGTGAAAATGAACAACTGACTTGTTACTAGTGTGACTGTGTAGTACGTGTTGTTGTGGTCATGCGCCAGCTCAATTCCGACGTCGTCTAAGAAACGATCAGTCATGGCGACCGGTGGTGGTTCCCTTGAGGTTTCTGGTCCGGCGACATGCATTTCCTTAGACCATTGCAGAGATATTATTTCAGTGACATACTGTGTACCATTAAATTGTATTATTGTAGGTGATATAGATGGACAAATTCATGTCGTTGATGCACATTCTTATGAACTTTTGAAAAGGACTCCAGTAGCAGGTAATGATTGACTGCTTAGTCTTCACCATATTGAGCTGCTTGACTATCCATGATTGGAATGGAGGATTGTGTATAAAAAGAGTATATCTTTTCTAATTGATCTAAACATAATCGCGATATCGAGTAGATGATTCATATAGCATATCCAATACGGTACAGTAGTTAGAATAATAATTTGGATAATTTCATGTTGGTCTGCTGCTCTACTGTCGAAATAAACATCCGTAACATTCGTACTTGGATAATATACTGTACTGTTGTTAGAATAGAAGACAATACTGTACCATGCAAACAGGGTTCCCCCATTTTCGCATGGAGAAAGAACATTGCCTGTACAGTAGTATACAGTAATGTTAGTCAACGAACTACTGTAGTAATTGCCATACTTATTAGTTTTTTGATTAATCAATGTCATTATAAACTTGATGGCCTTTCTTCGTCCAATCCTCTTGCACATAGGTTGTATACGTAGGTTAATATGATAGAGAAAATGTGCTAGCTACTTTTCTTTTTCGTGAATGATCTTTACAATAAGTCATTCACTGATTACACACGACTACTGAATTTATGCTAGACTAGTAAAGGATTTTATGATGCAGACGGTAGGATTGACATAATGAAATCATAGTTAGTATATTCTCCTGGGACAAGTAGTAATTTCAAGTTTTTACGCTATGATCTATTGAATTTTGAAGGACTCTAAGAAAAGATAGACTATAAGATAGTCAGCGATCTGGAGGTATCCTAAGATAATTCAGCTTGACTTCTCCCCATTCAATGTACTGCAGACGTTAATACATTTGATTAGAAGATGTACAGTATCTACATATAGCTACATTATATGATGACGCTTACATTACATTCTTCTACTCCTTGCATTGAGAATTTAGTCGTAGATACCCGAGGTCATTGATACATTTTCTAAATTACGCTATTGTACGCGTATTTGCAAATATCTTGACATTTTGACCCCTTTTCACAGGTAGGCGTACGGTGCCTACGATAAATAGTCATGTTACTGTATTAATTTAATGTTGTGCTTCATACTCGCTATCCAATTACGAGTATAGAGTGTTAGTGAAAATGATTAGATGATGATTCTTTACCTAGTGCTGTAATTAGATTCTCGCTAACATCATGTCAATATTAAATTACATCAACAAGATTATATTTCATAGTCTTGAGTTCTATCGTTCAATACCTTGGATCCATATTTGCTTACATAACGCGCTCTAGTTTTGATCGCCGTTGAAATGAATACTACTACTTATCAATTAGTAGTTTATGCTACTACAGTATTCCAACTTAATCAGTATGAGGTAACACTTTAGTGCTATCTTTTAAATTTCCTAGACATGCAAGAGTCGATCAAATCGAACAGACATGATGCTACCGATGATCGTATAACGCGCAGATTTATCTGTGATATTATTCCATCATAATGACATACTTAGGGCAGACTATGATAATAATAGTAATAAATAATTCTTTGAAAGTTTATGAAAATCTTTTGTCAGTTAACTACAATATATCGAAATGAATGCGTTACGGTACTGCTAGGTTACGATTACTGCGACTTTAAAATGTGTTATGATTACGAGATTACGTATGGGTAGCATATTATTCTTTGATTAACATTTATTATGAATGAGATAGTTTATAGCATCATCTTATTCATAAGCTGTATTTTATGCTAGCTTGGTCCTTTTTTGATAGGCATTAAATACTCATGTCTACATGCGGAACTGATAAAATGGAACATTATTACATACTTATAAATTAAGTTTAAATCTAGGTGTACTGAATGTAATTTTATTTCATATTTTCGTATAATACGTATGTTAAAATGAATATATCAAGAACAGCATTAAGTAATTAGTTTTGTTGATTATAATGATAATTATTATTACAGAAGAAGCGAGCCCTTCAAATACGCTAAAATGCGAGTGTATTGCAAAGTCTGACTGCCTTATAGTTACTTGTGGCCAAAAGATAGGCATGAGAAAAGCGATGAACGGCATATTTTTATTGGATACAATTCTACAAACTCCGGTGCAAAATAAAAGTCAGCCAATCTGTATAGATTTACAGCGTCATGAGGTCCGCATCGTACTATCGCGATAAGTGATCAATAACAGTTAGCGTTGTAAAGATATCATTGTATAAAATCTGCATTTTAATTCTATCGTATACACTGTAATTCAATGATCTTTCAACTAAATTGATCATATTCTGTCTTTACGAGATTATGTTCAGTCTTTCATTATTTTGCAATGGAAAAGCAGTTTTAAGAAGCTCACAACTTATCATTATTTCTATGATTCAGGCTGAACGCATGATAAAATATGTGGAAAACAATATTTCTTTGGATACAAATTTTGAAAATTCATGTAGGAAATTATACGATCAAATTACGGAATATTTGAATAATTACAAAGAGTATGATCGCAAATCTGCCAAAGTACGTATAGTAGCTCTTGATCGAAACCTTGTACTTTTAAAATACAGTCAAAGCGTAACGGTATACTATATATATTACGTTATATAATAGTGGTCAACGTGCTCGCTGACTTTGCAAGGAGATAGTTTTTTGTCGACCTTAGCTGAATTAATGAATATCTTGGAAAAAAAGATGAAATCTTCATTGCCATTATTGTCGTCATTAATGGAGCGTGTCAGTAAACTGTGTGGTACGGAAATGAGGCAATTGCGAGGTAGTGATCGATCAATTATGTATGCTGAACTTACGCGACTAAAATCATTTAAAGTTTGGCCGCATATGAACTATAAGTAAGTTGTCTATATGCCATATTGACTGAATATAGTTAGCACCTTATAGGTATCTATGTATTTATTATGGTCCTCTCGTGACGATACGATTTCGCTTTAATGTTAATTTTTAGATGGGCTGTGCCTAGAGCGATGGCTGAAGCGGGATTCTTCCATCAAGTAAAATATAATATATCCATTTAGCTATATTTTTTGTATTCGTTTTTGCCTATACATTTTCGTATATGATTTTGATACAATCTAAAGTATGGTGTATTATCTCGTTTTAACGGCTAATATAATTTAAATAACTATTCTACATAATCTCTTTTTCATTCTTTTTATCTATAATTATCAAAGCCGAACAGTTTAGGAGATGATCGTGTAAATTGTTTTACATGTAATTCTTGCTTAATAAATTGGGAGCCTTCAGATGAGCCTTGGTTAGATTAAGCTTACATATTATAAATTTAAACTTTTAAAGATTTATTATAGCTATGTTAACTTATATAATACTAGGTCTGAACATGAAAGACATTGTCCTAATTGTCCGTATGTAAAGAATGAGTATACGAAAAATATTCCATCATGGGGTAATGTTGCGTTACTAAAAATATGTTTGCAAAGTCTACGTTGTCAAGTTGTATTCATACAATTTGTTATTATTACTAGATTGTAATGGCACCTTAAAATATAGAATTTTATTCTTGTTTTGCAGTGTCCCTTGGCACTAGTATTGCCCGCTATATCGATGTTGATTCTACTACTGTGAGTAGTATTATAATTATTTTGAGTTATATTAATTTATCTAAGATATTAAAAATTGATTCATTATCCGTACTTCTTGCTTAATGTGGATTTTACTGAAACTGTTAAATATACCTAGGTTAGTTGCATTAGCAACAATCTGCATCGGCTACCTCTTATAGCTACAGCAATAGCATCTGATACTATTTTAATTTGGAATGTTATGCACGATCTTCAGGTATGTTTCAAGCCTTGACTAATTTGCTTAGATTATAGTCCTAAAGGGCATTTTGTGATCGTGCGTATTGTCTTTATGTTACATTTCAATTTTAGCTTCAGTTCGAAATAAATTTAGCGGCCTTGATAAGATACTCACACGCATCGTCCAAAGATAATAACCTCCCTCTTGCAACTCAAATATCCTCTTGTGACGAAAGCAAAGCCAAGCTAGTTGATGATAGATCTGCTGACGAAAATCAAATAGCAAATGACGTTAAAACCGTTCTTGGTTCGAAAAATGAATTATTTTTTTATAATTACATTAAATTAATGGGGCTTTTTAAAATGTTATATGATTATTAACTATATTCTCATATCTTATAATAGATACCAATACGAACTTGACGAATGTACTTCAAAAATCTAGACATGCTAAAAATTTATCGATAACGTCGATGTCCTTTATTGACAGTATTGATTTAGTCCGATCAGAAAATGATGGGAACGCTAATATTGTAAATGAAGACTTTAATCCAAATTCTCTTAGCCTAGTTTGTGGTGTTTCCGTATCAAAGGAGTTTTACTTGAGTGATCGTCTACTTTTGGTGATTCTTACCACAAGTCCTCAGTCTATGGCGGAAAACAACATTGGAAAGACCGATATCAATAGCGTTGCAGAATCTGGAGCTCCGCCAGATGAAGATAACTGGCTGATTGACATATCAGACTATAAATCGAATGCATCTGCTATAAAAGACGATGAAAGTGATTATTCTTCGCTAATTTCCCAAATGCTCCCTTGCTTACCTGATAATCACTCAGTTACGAGTAGTATTGGTACAAGAACTGAAGATGAATTATCTAGAAATGACGATGTTAGTGATCATTTAGCGAATAATAACTTAATTGAGCTACAAAACGAAAATATATTGCAGGTTGTCCAATTACCTTGTGGAAATAGTAGTTCTTTTGTAATTTCCTTTATCTCGACAACTTCCGATAATAAGTACGTCATCGTTGTAGTTTCTCCTCATGAATTGCCTTCTGGTAATAATGATAGAGACAATCATGGATTTGATGGTGGCTACTTATTTGTCTACGAAGTTGTATTATCAGAAAATGTAAAAAAGATATCCAAAAGACCATTACATAGTCTATGTATCGATTCAGTGGAAGAGTCTATTGTTAAGGCAGCGCTCATACCTAGAAATGAACTTCGCCGTGAAAATTTATCGAAGAGTAATGATTTTGACAATTATAATAAATTAGCTCACAGTCGTGATATCTTTATTGGCGCAACTAAAGGTGGAAGTCTGCATCTTTTTGACGCTGTCACGCTACAAGTAATAGCCTCGTATTCGTTTAGTGAGCTGATTTTGGATTTTAATGGCGAGCAATGTATGCAACTTTCTTATTGTGCTGCCGTGCAAAAATTATGTATTGCCTTCAAGGGTAGTCAATTGCACTTCCTTGACATGAATAAAATTGTACATATGCATAATCAGCTATATGAAAACGAAATAGCTAATGATGTAACTGATGGCCTAAAGACTAATGGTTAGTTCAGGAAAATCGGTTTATAGCAATTGATATTACTGTAAGTAAATCTTTTCTACATACTTTTTCTTATTATTTAGAAATATCGACAACGCTGTCGCAAGAGTTGTCATCTAAGATTAAAGATTTGATGCTATTTGCGTCATCGCTGGTTTGTCGGCCTACTGCAGATAAAGTTCAAGTTATTACTCCAGCAGGTTGGGTGATTTTTCAACCAAGCAGAAAAAGGGAATCAATCGTAAATATTATTGATGATAGTAGCAATTGGTGTGCTTGTAAATACGATGGGATAAGGTAATTAAATATACAGTGTTGCTGCCAATGACTACAGCTAATTTTAATTTTTACGATAATGAATATCAGAATCTAGGTTCTTTAATCATTTCATTATCATTCATTTCAATTCCAGTCTAACATCATCAGGTCGCAATTATGTGTTTGAATTGGTACTCTCTCGGCCATCTTATGTGAGCCACGTTAATGTTAAGGTTGTTATACCAGAAGAAGTAACTGGAAAATACGAAATCAGAGGAGCTTTACATGACAGCTATAATTATGTTAATACACTAAATGATTTACCAACTGGTGAAAATCCGTTGCAGACGAAGCTACACAGCTCAGTTAATGATGAAGGCGGTAAAACATATAGAGCCAAAGTTAGCAATATTGGATTAGTAAATAAAGCATCTACCGTTTTGTACCTTACCTTAAGCATTCGGAGTGATAGTAGCTCATATCATGATGGTAAAAATTCTTCAAACATGAACCCAGAAAGTAGTATGAAATCTCATTCGTGGCACGGATTGATGGTTTATCTAAATGCATACTCGTTTCTTGATGAGTCTGCAAAGGATATTGTTATTAGAAATAGTTTGCTCAATAGCGAAGACATTTACACATCAATCATAGAATCACTAGCCGGTAAAGAATTTCATACAGGAAATCTCGGAACAAGTTTGAAATCGAATCATGAGATGATATCTTGTACTACGATATCCTTAGATTTATTGATAAAGATATTAGCATACAGAGCTGGTATAGATGCTTCGTGAGTAACAAATTGCATGCGTATGTAGTTAGTAAATTAACTTTTACTGATATCTACTACTTTTGTTGTTTAGGGCTTTATCCTATATTCAACATTTGCAATTAAATCTTGAGCGTATATCCCAGAACTACATAATATTTAACAATAGAAGTTGTGCACATTTATTTGCAAGATTATTTATACAATGCTTAACGTAAGTGATACTTAAGTTTAAAGCATAGATAAAATTTCATTATTGTTGTTGTATCATGTTGATAAAGTAGGATCCACGTAATACTTGGACATATATAACTTTACTAAATGGGATTATTCTATCCGTATAATATTTGATGTGGTTATCATAGTTCCATTGCTAGCAAAAGTGCGAATTCTTTTCAGAATGAGGCACTGCGAGCTTTTCTGCGTATTCTGCCGAAGACAAGTGCAGCTGTCTCTTTTGAGGCTTTACAGTGGTATTTCCTGTTAATTTCCAATTGTATCAACAATGAAAACAGAGATACAGCTTTTGCTACATGCTGCCAATTTCTATCTGAATGCTGTTCCAGCTTATCTTCATCTTTAACCGAAGAGCATACTGTACTGCGATCATTGTAAGTTATTTGACTATATTTTGCATTTATTATGGTTGTTTATATCGATTTGTGAAATTTAATGTTTGATCGTAGCATTTGTGGTTTCGTTAAATTTGATGATCATAAAATGTTTTAATTTTTTTTTGACAGGTTTGGCTTATATGGTAATCCTCTAGAAGCGACAATTTATTCCTCACCACTCTCATTATTGCAGCCTCTCTTTACTAATTCGATGTTTGATAGAGCTTTGGGATCTAGACTACCTGGTATCGATTATTGCATCAACTGCTCAGAATTAAGCACTTATCTTGAAACTTTTGTCACTTATAAAGGTAAGGTATAGTGGTATTGATATGATACTATTTATACTTAGTATTGCGGTTGAGTAGATGTTTTAAAAGGCTGTTAAGCAATAGTATGATTCATAACATACTCATAATACAGTACTTATTATAGCGATACATATTCAAGCTTTATCTTGTAAAGTAAGGAATTGATTGTGTGTTCGTTAAGTAGATTTTCCGTCATCCTTTCTGGAGGCTGAGCCATTATTCTTTAAACATCATGCAGTAAGTTCTGGTGCCAAAGTTGAAATAGTGAAAGGTAAGATTAATGAATTACACAACTGGTATTGTAATGATTTCATTACAAACATTGCCTGTAATTAACGCTTAAATATCTAAATGCTATCGATGTACATTATACTCTGGTCTTATTTAAATTTTAGGCTTCAAGTCAATAAATTCGGGTGATTCACTGGATGCTTCTAACGAATTTTTCGAATATTATGATCACGATACGTTGTTTGAAGCCCCCGATAGCATAGATGATTATTATTTAGATAAAGAGGTAATTTATATTGAATGTGGTAGAGAAGCTTGAACGATAGTTTAATTGATTTAACATTCGTTCGTCGTATTATGTTACTAATTATTAGTTAATTATTGATTAACTTATTTAAATACTTAATACTTTATTTGCCATATATCGCTATCATCAGTTGGAGCAGTTGATTCCAGGCGGTAACATTAACATGAAGCCTTATAGTGGATCACTATTTGAACACAAAAAGTCGAAAGCATTGCTGAGAGATAGTAAGAAGAGTGGAATAGATAATTTATCAAGCTTGCCGCGAACACACGAAATCAAACTCAGTGTATGTATGAAATTTCAATTTTATTTCGCAACGTCGTTAGTGAAAAATTTTTAATTTTTTATCAGTCTGAGGTCTGAAGCCCATAATTACGACTGCATTATATTAGTAGCTATGTTACGGTCCATCCCAGGATTGGCCATAACAGCTATGCGTAGATCACTTGGATATTCTTTATTTAGATACTGAATACTTTTATAAAAATGATTGGCTTTTAGCCTCCTCCGTCGTTGGTTTTAATTGTAGAAAAAATATATTCCGGTTCCCGACACTATGTTACGATTGATTTTGGACGGCCTATAGCTCTAACGGATGTTGTTATACCTAGTTCTTCATACTTATCCGTAATTTATTTGGATGCTTGGTTAGATGGCGATAATGAGCGTAGACTATCAGTATCGACTGAAATTGGCAAAAAAAATTTTATACTAAATGACATAGTACCCCCAGTTCTATGTCGCTTCGTTAAGGTTATAAAAGTAACAATTTTTTATTATTGTTTTTACCAAACCTATATATTGTATACGCATAATGGATTTAAAAATATTCATTAATAATTAGCATTTTACTCAAATACACGCAAATAATCTTTCTTAATAGATTTCGATTATCGCTCGATCTCTTGGAACTACTGGTACAAGTGTTCGTATTTCCTTAGGCAACTTTTATGGAATTTCTTCGGTTCTACCATGGCAGAATGATATGCATCGAGCTTCTATTAACGGAAAACATGAATCGAATAATTTAGAGAGACAAATTTTTAGAAATTTAGAGGAATATCGTCAATCATTCCACTCTTTTCTAGATGATCTATGCTGCCGATATGAAATAGCATGTAGCTATTTTCGGGAGATATTAAATAAATCTGTTTCAGGTTCTGTTATGCAAAGGAACCATTTTGATCGATCAGCGTTTACTGAAGCATATTGCACTTGTATTAAACTTCAATTGCAACTAAATACTGGTAGCAGAATACTGGAGAGACTCGATGCAAATGCTATAGAATACGAAAAGCGAAGCTATGATTTCAATAGTAATCTTTGCCTTCAGTTGATTAACACCTTGCTATCAATAGCTAACTTTGATCAAATCAATCTGGATTCTTGTCATATATTCACGAAATATATGACGCGAGATTTTTGTAAATCGTTATTTATCGCTTTATGTGTAAATGGTTCACCGCTAGTTTGTGTTCGTACTGGGGCGCTATTGCTCCATATTTGTGGATCGCAGCCGTGGTGGGGAGAATTTTTAGCTGATATGCTTTATTGCTGTTATAGCAACATTTGGCGACGGAACTTGCATAATGAAAGGTATACTATAACATCCAATCTGGATTGTTAACGATTACGGATGATGTATTTGTCTTTGGTTTAGATATTTCTTTTTGTTATACACGTATTTTTACTCGTCGCAGGTTATTTAGCCTACTTGTTGATATGGGACGTAGATCAATAGAATTATCAAATAAGCACAGCACACTTCATGGCATATTGCAATTTACTTATAAAGTCTTAACCACGCGTCATGATGACGAAGATGAAAAGAATTCGATTGACTTTAATCTACTTTACTGGACGGTCATATTTATATCCGAATTACTGGATGGATTCACTCGAGGCAACCAACAAAAAAATGATAAGGGTAAGAGGATTTTATTTGTTATCAATACCAACCTATGCTGAATATTTTACTTTTAGGCTTTAGTATATGTACTGGGACATTTGAACTGGTACCTTATCTACCTTACAACTTATTCTATATTTTCATTAAATAACTTATTTTTCCTATTTATATTAATTTACGTAGATAAATCAAGGTGGAACTTTTTATTAATTAAAGAAGCATCCAATCTGCCTACTCCGCCGGCCAACCCTAAACAGAAACTTAAACGGTCTTATTTCTCTAACGCTAATAACGGAATCTTTAAAATATCCCCAACATTAAAAGAGGTGAGAAATATTACCTATATATTTTATGTTCGCAATAATAAAACTTAACAATAATTGAACAGGGATGGTACTTAACTGCTTGTATTATATATAAATTAAGCCATGTATTAGATCACTGATTGTATGTAATACGTAAACTATGTTTCATTTAAGAGCTATCTTGCACGAGATTCAACTACTTTAATGCTACTTAATTACCTATTATAATTATTATTCACAATATAATATCACACACTGCAATACGCGCATATCGCTTAAAGTTTAAGTCTTTCATGGATTCTATCTGACCTGATAGGAGTACAAAGATGATAATGATGGCAAGCCTGGTGCGTTTAATTCATCTGGTTCCACTAATGCTACGTTATTATCGGAGAACTTAGAACATTTACCGATAGCAGCTAGCTTAGCTAAAGATAGCGTCCAACCGGTTGTGAAAGAATTGATCGCTGTTATTCTTTCCTTAGATGTTGTTCAATGCGAAGATATCTTCACTGTGATATGCATGGTACAAGAATTTGTTGTTGATTATGTTATAGTAGAAAGTGTGAATGATTTACGCCAAATGAATTTTTATTAGGCTGTGCTGATTTTATCACTTTTACATAGGTTATAGCGCGGTTATGTTTATTAAGTTCTCCAGCAATAGTATTAGCTGAGCTATTAACAGAAGATCAACTTCTTGCATTGCTACATCAAGCTACATCTCATCAACGAACTGCTCCTTGGGTATCACATTCACTAAGTTGTTTATTATTAGATGTAACATCTGCTAGTTCAAGGAGATTAAATAGTGGCATTTCTTCACCGAAAAGGAAGCAAACCGGTAAGACATCCACCATAATTTTGAGAAGATCTCATATTAATGTTGCTCGAGTAAATGTTCGTAATTTTTAAGTAGATACCCGTGACAATTCCGTTAAGTCAAAGAACTCCAGTAACACTGCTTCAGAAGCTAATAAACCCAGCAAATCAAGTAATCTATCTCAGATAGAACAGTCTGAATCATTAAATATTACATTGTTGGAAGAATCACACGGTAACTCTTCATTTAATATTTGGTCATATGAAAGTGGACATAAATCCGCTAGTGACCCGAACAATCGTGGAACTGATCCTGAACAAACTACTGCCTCTTCAGTTGATAACCAGATATGTCTGGATTTACGTTTAAATGATCAGATGGGTCAAATTGCGGAAATAAAACTAATGTCTCGATGTATTGATCATGGTCTGTTTTTAAAGAATTGTTTGAAAGGTCCCATCTTACGAAGTAACAGTTCATCACAAAATTTTGATAACACATTAACTGGTACAGTCAATAATGTAACGGACAATACTGCGGTGATGCTATCAAAAACTTTTAATAACTTTTTTCAACGCAATTTTCACAACGATGATGACCTTAAATTTTTACTCAAGCTTTGGTTACAGTTAAGTGTGCTGCTACCGTTTAGCAATTGGAAACAAACGCACTTAAGTTTGGTTATGAATAAGGAAACGATTGGCATAATAATCAAGCGCATATGCAGAAAACAGTCAATTTCGGTTTCAATATGGCATGTCCTTTTCAAGTGCTTAATTATAATATATGAAACATATAATGATACCCCGGATGAATTGTTGCAAGAATTGTTAATACACTTTTTCTCAGCTGTTAATTCTACTGACAAAAGTGAACATAAAATTGGGCAATCAGTTATCCTAACGGTTAATCAATTTTTAGTAGCTCTTGCTGGCAGAGACGCTGATTTAATCTGTTCTGAAGTAAAATACAAAAGAATTATGTTGAAGGTTCTTGTTAATCTTACCAATTCAGGGTAAAATTTTTATTTGCAGCCTTTATAGACATAATATTTAACTTAAAGATCTAATTTTAATTCAATATGCTTACAAACATCAAAAGTTAGAATGCTAAAAAGATGTGTTGTTATTTGATTTGTGATAATATAGAAATTCAACGACACCTAAAGGAATAATTTGCCAACAATCTGGTCCGCTGGATGCGCAAGTGATGTTTCTTAAATATATGATTAAAAATATGCCGACGAAAGCCAATGAGATCGATTTGGATGACATTATTCAACTTTATCGAAATACTAGCCTCTTGATATTATCTCATATAATCTCTGCAAAGTCAACATCAGATAATCACTCCGTTCTATTTGAACAAATCCTTCTGACGCTATTAGCTTACTGTACTAGACTCGCTCGCTTATCATTGGTTGACAATTTACAGGAAGATCAACATGAAGTAAAAAATCCAGCAACTGTGGCTAATATAGTACTAGATGAACCCGATATTATTACTGTATTTCTTCTAATTCTAAATCAAATTGATGATAAATATATTGGCATGAAAATATCTGGAGGTGTAGCCTTGAAATTAACTAAACACCATAGCCATCAAGATATGGTTGTATCTATTGCCGATTGGGTGCTAATGCTTATGTGTGCACTATTTAAAGGAGACGAACGAAAATTAGTAAAATCTATTATTGAAGTTTTCAATGGAAAATCTATAAATAACATATTTCTTAAACGCTCTATTACCAATTATTTGTCGGATGCTCTGTTTCTTTTTGTTCAATTAGTACTTGAACATGAAGCTAGTAGAACAAACTTTATGGAATCGGGTTTGTAGACAGATTTATTAATGAAAAGGTAATTGTTACTAAGATCGGTAATATTAATATTTATAAAAATCTTATTAGGTGGCGGAGAATTATTATGTCATAACTTTCTGGAATCAGCTAACGACTCTTACGGATTATCAGTGCAATTGCTTCCACCAGTGCCTAATTTATTATGTGATCCGCAAGTTAAATCCGCTTATGCAAAATATGTCTCCGGAAATTTAGTGAACTTTGCCCCTTTCTGTGAGCTATTTTAGTTGTTATAGTCGTTTAAGTAATTGATTAATATTACATTATATTATCATTTCAGGTAAGATTGTCTGTTCATCTTCGAGATCATCATCACCTAATATTTTATTGACGTCATCACTACGAAGTAGACGTCCTAGATCGGCATTATGGCGATTTCAATTCAATACAGGAGAAAGTTCATGCGATTTAATTCTTGAACTTCCTCATGTTATTCTGTTGTCGGAGCTGCACATTACACCTTATGTCTATTCCTTATTAAGTAAGATACATTCACTATATAAATTATTCATCGACAAGTGCTAAACTAATGATAAATTTTCAAACATGTGTTACTTAACAGTTAATATCTTATATGGTAGATTCTCCAAGCGCTGCAGCCATTGAAATTTCTGACAATAAAGCATTACTTTCTCCTGTCTCTTATCCCGTTCAATGCTGCGGATTAAAAGTCATTAAACTAAAACTACCCAAACCCGAAATTGCTCGAGTAAATATGTATATTGATATGGCATCTGACTTAATATTTAACAATTTATTATTGCATGTCCCCTGTTTTTAGTGTAAAGAATTTGCTGTTTTCTGTTTTGTAGTGCATCAGAATTCAATTACTGCGACCACGCGATTCAGATAATATAGGGTTAATGCAAATAGCTGTACTGGGAAGGATGCCGTTTCTTTCTGAAGATCAAACTGTTACGCCAAATAGAATTGATGAAGATTTTAAATCGAGGTATGATCTCTTCTGCTTTGCTATGAAATACTGGATATTTTTTGTCGTAAAATTATACTGGTACTGTTAATAAAGGCACAGCTTATAACAATAATATCTATTTATTTTATTTTTTTTCTGAATTATCTATTTAGTCTATATTGGTTAGGCTTGATCTACTCATGCTTAAATGATAAGTCCGATATAGTTAATAGCACTTTATGTCCTAAAATTGCAAGTATGCCATCATTTATTCATAAATGTGCACGCCTGTTAGGAGTTAACAGCCTTAGGTATGATTGATTGATTTTTTATTTTATTATTGCTATGGTTTGTATTACTAATACGTATTCTAATTTTATTTTATTTTGATTTAGTAATGACGATCATATAAAGATCGAACAGATATTACTAAGGGTTGCTTCGAGTTCACCCGATTGCGCTTTATCATTATTACGAATGCTACTTTACCAAAACAGAAATAGTCCATTGTTATCATACTACGCTGGTGCTTCTTCTGTTTACACTATTTACCAGTTAGGTATTTCTGATGTCCCTACTGGTCGAGAAAGGTATTTAGTGAATGTCTTTGATAAAAGATCCTTATGCTATTGAAATTAATCTCCTTATTCTGTTTCTGCAACTACAGATTAAAATTAATTGCCGGATGGTTAGAAAATATTAGTGGTAAAACACCGAGTATTCTTCTGCGTACCGTAGCAAGTATATTGTGGCAATTTAAGGAAACGGAATGCCGTCTTTGTGATGTCATTAATGTGGATT
Organism: Trichoplax adhaerens; assembly: GCF_000150275.1. NCBI lineage: Eukaryota > Metazoa > Placozoa > Uniplacotomia > Trichoplacea > Trichoplacidae > Trichoplax > Trichoplax adhaerens. The sequence continues at coordinate 1,058,480 of NW_002060948.1, forward strand.
TAATTAAGTTAGTTTAATGTATTTTTGATAAGGAAACATTTCGATCTAATTTATATAAATACCATTTTAATTTTTTTGCTTTACTAGATCATTATGCAATACGGCTTTATCTTTAAATCGTGATAGAGAATCACAAAAAGCTATTGGCCTGCTAATATGTGCGATATGCCATGCTGAGAATTCTTTCACACCCGTAACAATTGAATATTTGCAGCTGTCATCTATTTTTGCTTTAAGATCCGAGAACGAAATTCATGGTCGTTTGTTACTTTCTTCTTTCATATGCCAATCCACATTTGTTGTTGAATTTATCTTACAGCAAGAAATCATATCAAAATTTGTAGTGTACGTGACGAAATTTTTCGAATTATTATCGCAAGGCCAGCCCAATTTAATGAATGAAGTTCGTCGGAAATGTTCTAGGCTTGTTACTATCATTGACTTTATTTCAGAGTTGTGCTTGCAGCCAAAAGCCCAGCAGTGGTTTGGGGATGAACCAGCTCTGTGTATGTGGAATTCTATTATTAAAGGCTTATGTACTCATCAGGATAAGCCATTATTGTGTCAACTGCCTAAACGTGACAGAATTGACATTGAAACAGCAACCATTTTACTGGTAAAACGGTTTACATCTCATAATTATCCGAATCAACAAAAGATTGTTGATATTATATATCGCCTTTTAGCCGTTAAAAATCACGATGATGGAAAATCTCTACAGTATCCTCGACAGTGTATCATTCCTAATTTTTTTAGGAAATTACTCGCTCAAGTCATACTGCGAGATGAGTGCATCAATCTACAAATCAGATATTTTAAACCTCTGGAAGAATTTTCATTTCAAAGTAGTTTATCTCATCCTCGATTTACAATCGATCGCAAGAAGTATCTTTTTGAAGCAAAATTATCTGATAGCATCCATACTTTGATCGGTCCACTTTTAAATGAAAAAAATAATGTTATCATGGATAAAAAATTAGAACAGGCTGTCCAAAAGCAGCTAAGTAAGACTAAAAATGCTGGTGATGTTGAAGGCTATGGTGTTAAGATGGTATCAATTCCAGCCAGTCAAAGATCATTAGATCAACTTGATAGTAATGACGATAATGATACCAGTGATGAAGAAGGATCATATGTAATATATTTCGGAGATTTTGCCTTTTTATTAAACTCGAAAGCGAAAAAATGCACAATTTCTCAAATTCTTCAGTATTTGATTGATAAAGAAGTGATCAATTTATCACAACCTATTATTGAGTTATACGTTTGTACCCACGATCTACCGAGACCGCCATCTCTACCAGGTACAGTATATTGTACAGTAGAAATAGTAATGGTAGGAAATATAATTTTTACTAAATTGTAGACGGTTGTTATTACATTAATATAAATTTATCATTAAAATTGTATAGCTATACAACAATTGGACTGGTCAACACTTGCTCCTCTTCCATCGTTTTTAAGTACTTTCATTAAGGCTGGCTGCGCGCAAATATTGGGCAATAGAATTATCCCATCAATCAACGTTAACAACATTTATAGCTACTTGACTCCAATTCTTAAAACACTCTCTACTAATATTATGGCTGCTATGCCGCCGCATTCTTTATTAAGTTTTGGAATGTTTCTGAATTTGAATGGATTTGCTGAAAAGTTATTAAGTAATGAGACAAGCGCCAGATGGTTGTTTAGGCTAACTTCTGGGGTGGAAATTAGTACTGAAGGAGGTATGTCATGCGTAGATGTAATAAATTTTGTATTTGCGTATTTCAGACAAATTGAACGAATAAATTTTGTACAAATAGAATTACTTAGTTATAATTTGGATATTTTGGGATTCTTTTTCATTGTAGGGAATATCTCTACGGTTGCTGGTAAACTGTCCCTACCACTGAAGCCATTCACAGCATTGGAATCTTTATTTCATGAAATACAGTTTTCTTGCAGCGAAGGGATAGATTTACGGACGGAAGCTATCGAACTTGGAATTATGCACTTACTCATTACATGTTTAAAGATATTTGGTCACCTTGAACCGTTTATATCAATAGATCAGAATTCGGTAGGGAAGCCGATTGCTAGTGCGATATACTTGTAACGTGCATTAAGCTTGTAGGCGCGGATATATTAAGGTGCTCTTTTATTAATAGGAGACTCAACAGCTGGAACATTCCGGTGTATCTTGCAGCGACGTGCTAGGAAATAATGACCCAATGTCTTCTCAAAGGGAAAAAAGCAGAGACCATGATTTATACTATATGGCAAAAGGGACAGGATTTGGAACAGGATCGATTGCGTCTAACTGGGATGTGGATCAACTGCTCATAGTTCAACAAATTGAAGAGTCTCATATTAACGCTATTTTGAATGTATGATTTTTAGAGTAGTTGTCTACAAATAAATATATTAAGCTTTCGTTTTTTTAATTTTTCATATTTGTTTATTATTAATAGGTGATCACATCCTTTCTGGAATATGACAAATCAACCTATTTATCGTTAGATACAAGAGTAAAAGATACGATATCCACAATTCTTAAGAAATTAGCTCTATTATTTAAAGAATCGAACTTTGTGGTTTTTATTAATAATTGTCTAAGGAATGACTCTGGTTAGCATTCTACTTTGCAATTCTCGAATACTTAATCAACCTAAAATTAAATTTTTAAAAATCTTTATGTTAGTTTTAGATATTGCACACCATATTCCGATGTATCAGTCTTTATTAAATGTCGTACGTAATATTGCAAAATGGCCGACGTTAATTCCGCTACTAGCTCCGGACGTCACCTCAAGCGAAGGCTCTGATGGCGTCGTAGATTTTATTAAAAATTTAAAAAGCTGCATCGAAATTTATTTGGGAAGATTAAGGTGCTATTAATGCCTATACAGGAACGAATACGTTTATCATTCATAAAATTGTTGTTATTTAATTCCTTTTTGCATTAATTATTAGGCCAAGTAAGAAAGGTACTTTTAAAAATGGCGATAAAATGATAGATGAAGGTAAGTTAACACCGGATTATGTGATGGCAACAAAGCTCTTCGAATATTGAATCGACAATATAATACTGAATGGGATGGTGAGACCTTATTCAGTAATTTTATTGTAAACATTTATTTCAGGATTGCAGAAAGAAAACAAAGAAGATCAGGACAGAAAAAACATTGCTTCCTTGATTCCGAATATTTTAACTACTTTAGAGATAGTCGAAAATGGTATTGCTTCTTATAGAAATGTGAATGAAGATATGCCAACGTTGGTTAACACGAATGCTGATATTAATGAAGAGCAACATGATGGTGATAGTGATCAAAATTATGTGGCAAAGATGAGATCGTTGCAGTTTGGTAGGCTATTCATAGATGATTGTTAACTAATTTAATTCAGTGTTCGAACTTGACGAATATTTGATGGATCGGCTTCGTTGTTGATTTAATAATATACTATTTTTTCTTGCTACATTTTAAGATACTTACTGTATCACAACTGAAACGGATGAAAATGAAACGATATTTAACGTTCGCTATCACTATGCATCAGCCGTGCGTTCAGCAATAGCTAATGGTAGCGATTCTGGCAGTTCGGAGAGGGCTAGAAGGCTAGCTCAGGAAGCTGCGGCTTTGTCGAATTCCTTACCATTATCTGCCAGTTCTAGTGTGTTTGTCAGATGTGATGAAGAACGGCTAGACATAATGAAGGTAGGTCGGTACTATCTTACTTAGTTTGCAGCCAAACTAGTAATATATTAATATACTATACATGTAGGTTATAGTTACGGGTCCTAGTGGAACACCATACGCAAACGGTTGCTTTGAATTTGATACCTACTTTCCGCCAGAATACCCAAATGTTCCTATGCAAATAACATTAATAACTACTGGTAATCATACCGTAAGATTCAATCCTAACCTTTACAACGAAGGCAAGGTAATTTTAATGCTCTGTACTGTAATACCATTTAATGTTGTCCATGGATGATTTTACATTGATATTCTAAAGCTAATTAGCTGATTAATGGAAATAACTTTAAACCCTAATAGGTATGCCTGAGCATACTGAATACATGGGTTGGTAGACCAGAAGAAAAATGGAGCCCTCAGACCTCGAATTTTTTACAGGTTAACTTTTAAAGCCGTAATTAATTATTGGCTGTTGCATCAACATTGAGTTTATTTCGATTTTGTATAGGTCCTAGTTTCGATTCAGTCGTTGATTCTGGTATCTGAACCTTATTTTAATGAGCCTGGATATGAAAGGTCATATAATACCCCTCATGGTCAGCAAGCGTCGTTAGAATATAGCGCAAATATTAGACAAGCGACAGTTCGTTGGGCAATGTTGGAACAATTGCGTAATCCACCGTCAGGCTTTGAAGATGTAGGTACCAGTTTGTATTCGCTGTTTATTTTGTGAGTGCTGATAACTGCTAAAAACTTACTTTAGGTAATACAAAGTCATTTTGCAATGAAACGAAGTGAGATTTTAAAACAATGTCAAAACTGGAGAGAAGAGTATGAAGATATCGTAAAAAATCACAGCAAAAAAGCAAGTAAAGCGTTCGTGAATAGTCTGGAACTTCTAAAAAAGCACATTAATAAGTTACAGGAAGAATTGAAGAAATTATAATTATTCATTTAATAAATTAGAATGGTATTGCTTTGCAGTATTGCGAGCGTGATATATAATCGTTTACTCATTGTACAGCGTTACGTATATTCCTTCATATCTACAAATAGTACTATCTAATCTGCAGCAGAATGTTCAGCATGCATAGTATTAAGAGATTTGCCACATCATCTAAATAAAATGTTATCCTTTGCTTTGCTTACCAAGTCTATTCTGACTTATGGGTTAGTTAAATATGATATCTTATCATTATTTTTGTTATATCCTATCGTAAGTCAATACCTGTATGCTATGAACATTATTATTAATGATGATCTAGCGCATATGTTCCAATTACAATTTTAAATGCAAAATATATATATAAGTGCTACATACGTATAAAAAAGCTCAAAAATTAATCAATGAATCAGTTAAATTGTTTTTACGATTTTAATATGACATCAACTAATACATGTATACTTTCAATAGAAGTGTACGAAGTAGCAAGAATAATGTTCATACTGCAACTGTTTATGTAGCAGTTGTCGATTTTTGTTAATTAATCACAATGTAGTAAATGAATTTTGCATCTACTGTTGTGAAAATGGGGATACGAAGAGATTGGGTTATGATGAATCTTTCACTTTTTTTAAAGAAAATTGAAAGAAGTATTAAAATTATATGTTTGATTTAAAAAGCGAACAATAAACCGTATAGTAATAAGAAGTTTTAATTGATGAAATATGGATGTCAAACACTGCGTAATAGCATAATATTGGATTAGTATTAAGTAACAAATTCTGGTAAATTAATTACTGTACTCCTAAAATATCAATAGGTCACTTGATAGCTGAAACACATTTTACTGTAAGTATACTAAATTGAGGAGCATTTTTGTAAACGAAGAAATCTTAGTTCATTTGGTGTCGGAAATCAAACTTTGCTTAAAGATGGTATGGTATGGCATTTTTTGATGCCTAGCTAATTTTAACCCTACTACTATATATCGTATGTAATATACGAGTATAGATTCCTATATTTACTGCATACTTAGATCAATATTTCTTCGCGCTTTTCGAATATATATTTACCGCTTCATTAAGTATATCCTTGATCGATTATTACTTAAAATTGGTAGAAGGTGCATTCGCTTTTAATCAGATATAAATATTTACACAAATGATAGCTACGAACTGAGGAATATTTACTTATCGTTTTTAATTCATTTCTCGTAAATACGCGTATATAACTAACTACTCAGATTTGTAATTTTTCATTTATCAATAAATATTACAGCTGCTATACAATCTGATTCCTTGCCTAATCAGGTATAGTAGTCATGATGAACTATTCTTAAGACTATCAAGGGGCGTTATATCAATAAATTAATATGCTGTCCATATCGTCACGTCATGAGAATCTATGTGCAAGATGAAATCAATCATTTACAACTTTCGAACATTTCTATACAGTATACTCTATTGATAAATTACGTTACTTTTTATAGGTAGGAAAATCTGAAATAGGTTTATCAATAGTATAATTAAAATTCTATTGATAGTAAATTTACTCCAAATGAAGAAACACTACAGCTATCATGCAATTTGATTTTCTCAGCCATGTTAAAATATGAGTACACAATTTGATATTAAAATACCGTACGAAAACAGCAGTGATAATGAAACATATTTATTAGGTTATACGTATGCCGCTTGTATACTACTGTACAAGTGTACATACGATATCACGGCAGAACAGGCTAAACACCAACGTTATCGAGGCTTTACATATAATAGTGTGTTGTTAATATATTAATTAATGTCATTGCAGTCTATGATTTAAAATTGATCGATTAAAGATCACAAAACCGAGATAATTTAGTGAATGCTTAGGGCTACTGTGTTGGCTTTACAAATAATAATGATAATATAATAATTAGTTGATAGAAGCGAATGTCAAACTCAACTACTGAATAACTTTAATATTATATAATATGTTACGCCAATATTGTCAATTTATAGTAGTACCGCTCTTACAGTATATTAATAAGCTGAGCTAATACTGTATTCGTCTACATTACTGTGTATCGTTTTAAGACAAGACCTATGCATTAACCTCAACAAGCATGATCGAATTTGTTATAGAAGCAGCTATTTAGTTAAGGCACGAAATACAGCGTATTTTATAAGCTATGGCGGTCATTAAGGCAAATAGATCAGTTTTAATACATGCTCGACGTGCATTTATGATTGTATGATGAATAGCATAAGAGCAACGAATCTAGTCAATTTAAGACTGTGCCTACTGTACTGTATGTATATGGATTGGAGGAAGGTTAAAATGATAATTACATAATTGATATTATTATTACGTAGATTCCTAAGTGTATATATACTGCGTATAACAACATACAGTCGTGTAAATTTATGAATAGTATCAAGAAGGTAAGATAGTGATCGATAAAGTCATGAATTAGCGAATTAATATGATTAATGATGCATCTTCATTTATTCTCTTGGAGTAGGTGATATAAAAGCTATGCAGTTTCGGTATTTATGGCAAAGCGTTTGCAAGGTCACACTGAAGATACATTCTTATATACAAGCACGAGTCCACATTTCATGGAAGCAAGACGAAATCCTATCCAAAGGCTGACGGAACATTTCACATTTTATCTAATTCACTGTCGACTTCGCTGATTTTACTTTGCAATATTCTTTTCTTAGCTCGTAGGTACTTCCTGCGAACTGAACCGATCTCGTAGCCGCAAACCATTCCTCCAACAAAGACCAACGTCAAAACTACAGTAAATGTAGTTTTACTCATGGATAGACTGTCACCACTCATCTTTACAATCAACAAGCTCTGGTCCTAGGTAGGCAAAGAGAGATTTAAGTTAGTCAATCCTGTAAATATCTCAACGACGGATGAAATATGGTCTACTTATTGAATTGATCATACAACATTGAAAGTATTCCCTAAACTAATATATATGATTCGTATTGCATTATCAGCTACAAAAAAAAGGGAGGCAATCTTCTTGAAAATGCTAGAGTGATAAAAAAGACTTTACCAAGGATATTTAGATGAATTAAAATGGAGAGATAGAATCAAGGAGTTCGATTAATAGCAGGTTTTAATTTTCCTGTCGTTATGGACTGATCAAGTTAGCTTATAATATTCCTCCACCCTTGATGGACTATTTTAATTGGCTCGAGGGAAAGACTTCTGTTGGTGCCGCTCCTATAGAATTTACTATAGCCAAATCGCTGTATTATAACAAAGAAAGTACCGGGATTGATCCCGTTATAGGGAATCGACGATGCCAGTCTCTCAAGAGTGATTTATATATTAGGTGATATCATGTTTGGGATATATGATAGTCCTGTTATCATCAAACTTTTGGTCACGAGGAGCCTTCAGACCATGTGATAGGCTGCCCTCAAGGTTCTTGTATGCTTTTTGGTACTGTACGCGATCGCCTTGAATACTAACTATAATTAGTATAGCGTTGGGCGTGATCTACCGCAACTTGTACCGTAGAACTTGATCGATGATGAGGTGATTTGGCTTTGGCCATGCACAACGAGATTTAAACCAACTGCAGCAGCGGCTTGCAAGCTGAGTAATAAAGTGTTGAAAGTGCAAAAGCTAGGAAGAAAATTGGACTGGAAGGATAGAAAAAGACTCACAAGTTGTTAAACAGCTACTACCAGTTTACAAAGGACATCCAATTTTGAACGATATACAGTATATCTGACGGCTTAACCGATCACAAGGCAACGACGAGTTATCGCGCTGCAGAATTCCTGATCGAAAATGGTAAGTCATGGAGAGGACGTATTGCTATAAACTGAAAATTGAAAATGCTTTGCCTCTTTAATGCATATTTTCCACCTTTTTCAACCATCATGAATCGTTGTTAACCTATAAATAGAGACTGTATCTCACTTTGGGATCAAAATACTTGCTGTTACTTACATCTTGAAAACTAATATGGAGAAGATAGTATTCTAATTGGCATAGCAACTGCACACATAGTCAGTCACTATTCGCATAATAGACCGTTGTACAGTATATCAAATTGCCGGAAATGCTCATGAAGAATTGCCCGTCTAATTCACGATAATAATTATCGTGAATGATCAATTTACGAGCTTATACCTAATTCACTTACAACACTACTATACAGTACAGCGTATTGATATGATGTCTATCATACGTGAAGTTCTTATATTGTTACGCTATATAAATCCAATGAAAGTAGCTCAGTTATCCGTCAGACTTGGAACGTTATAGAACTCCTCAGGTTCTACATTGAATTCCTTGCTAGTACGTATGGATCAGTCTAGCAGATTCAGTAGACATGAATAGTGAACAAATGAGTGTAAATGAAGTCTATACCTGTAGATTACACTTGTACGATTCTATAGACAGTATCATGTATTATGGCACATGCCAAGCAAGGAGCTATGTTCAGGATTGCAGTTACTAATCAGTAGGAAATGAGACATTTTAGTTATATCTTTTAGCTCTTTGTAATGAATGGAGCCTATGGAAAGGATAGAGAGAAATAAGCTTCTGTTTGATATCGAAATTTTTTATTCACTAATAACAGGGAAAGGCCAAAAGAACTAGAAAATTTGCAGAAGTTAAGCGCCTAATCAATCCTAAAGACCCAAGAATGTAACTATTTCATTAACTATGAATATTTACTTTTGCCATCACTTACTGCCTAAATGAAATATTCAAAGTACCGTTTTAAATAGAGAATCTATGGATTTACTTTTTACATTGGAAATTTACTTTCATGTGTAGGAGATACAAATGTGATTTATGTTAAAATGAAAATTACTGCTGTATATTGAGTTAATTGCAACGAAATTTTGTCAGGAGATTGTCATACCTGATACCTACGTTCTTGTGATTTACACACTACAATATCGACCGGATAGCCTCCTTTGTAAATACTTTATGTCAAAATGTTACAAAACGGACTAAATGAGTACCAACAAATTAATATACAGTAGGTCTTTACATCATGCTATGCGTTAATACGCATGATTTTATATTATTTAAGAAGGATATTCCATAAATTTTAATTCATGGAGCCTTTACATAAATAATATTACGACGATTAAAATACACGCTATTTTATAAACGGTTTATAATGTATGCTATATCTAACCTAGTTTGATGTGGTATTCTTGCAGCAAAGACAACAAACCCAGTAAAAAGAAAGACAATAAATCTGAAGACCAAGTTCGAAGACTGTAAGTCTTTAGTTCTTTATCGCTTTGTTAAATATTGATTTTATTACCATATATATTCAATAAGATAAGCTGCATGATGATCTAAATTGGAATGCTGCTCTTCCATGCGCAATGTATGCTAGATATTTTTAACTAACACAGTACTTGGTTATTTATTCAATTTGTAGCCAGCCAATCTTCTCTTCCCTCTATTTTCGCTACAATACTCAACTAGGGCCGCCTTATCATATCATTGTAGATACAAACTTTATTAACTTTTCCATAAAAAATAAGCTCGACATTATGCAGTCTATGATGGGCTGCTTATATGCTAAGTGTAAGCAGATTTATAACTTGTTTTCTTTCGATTTTAGCCATTTATTGCATTTCTAAGTGATGTTAATATGCTAAAATTTGATCACATGCATTTTTGGGCTAAAGTGGCAAGTTCTGATTGAATGATGTAGGTACTCCTTGTATAACTGACTGTGTTATGGGAGAATTGGAAAAATTAGGACCCAAGTATAGGGTTGCCCTAAGGTAGATTTTTAAACATCAATCGATGGTACTTTGGTTAACAATAGTATTGCTTGTATAGTAATTGTGAATATTTTTGCAGAATTGCGAAAGATCCACGATTCGAGCGTTTACCTTGTATGCACAAGGGTACTTACGCTGACGATTGTATTGTCGAAAGAGTCAGCAGTGTAAATAGCAACTTCTAATTTCTTTCTTTTAATGCTGCATACTATACAATATGTTGCTGAACATGAAAACTGATTATTTTTTCCTTCTTTATACAGCAAAAGTGTTACATTGTAGCTACCTGCGATAGAGATTTAAAAAGGCGAATCAGAAAAATACCTGGAGTCCCGATCATGTATATTTCTCAGCATAAGTAAGTAATATCAGAATATAGTGCATTGAAGTATTAAGTGAAACTAACACGTTTCATGATACCGATCGTTATATCTTAGGTATACAATAGAGCAAATGCCAGATGCGTTTGGAGGTAAAAGCAATGAAACTTTATCTATTTACTGTTATGCTTATTGATTTTATTTAGCGATTGTTTGTAATCGGCGTTATTTACACGATATAGCAACAAATCCTTTACGATAACATGGTAATCGATTGTATTTCTTCTTGTTTTTAGCACCTAGGATTTAACTGGGCTATTCTCTGTAATTATTTCAGCGAGTTATGGTGATTTCATCCAGTAGTATCCTGTAGTGTTATGATACTGTAAGCGTTACTACAGACTATCTTATTAATGTGAATGAAGGCACCTTCAAATACAAGCTGTCAACAAGCGATTACATTATAATATTATATCTAGTAATGATATTTATTCAATGGTCCTTCCTAGTATAATTATATAATAGAACTAAATCAGATTCACTGTAGTTTCTGCTGTAAATAACTTGTAAAATGATGTTCATCACAATAAATTAGATTGCTTTTATTTGATCAATGAATAATTACAGAACCTATAGCCTTGATTATGTCGTATGATTACGCTAGTGATGTCAAGTCATCCCATTATCAGATAAACAAAAATGTCTTAGCTACAGTATCACCTACTATCCGCCTGCTTGTACTATCGTGAGATACTGTCAAGCAAGTTCAACTATAATGTACGTATATTTTACTCGCATACGCGTATGCCGATCTTAAACAAACAGAGAGTAATGAAAATCGGAATGCAGGGTAAAAGGCTTACATAACATGGTGTACACATGATCAGTTATGTTATATTGTAACTGGCAAGGTACTACGACATGGACTACTAAGACTTAGTAGTCCATGGTACTGTGTACTGTGTTTTTAACAATTCAATTTAATGAAGTTGGGTATTTTTCTCTTACCCTTTAAAATATCGCTTGCAGGATAGTACTATTAATAACGATTGAATCTAAAATAAATAGTATAATCTGATACATTAAATGAGAGGGCAATCTACTAATCATCATTAAGCATTTTCCATTTTGATACAAGCTAGAATTTACTGTAACATTTTGTCGGCTAGTACATTGCAGTGTACAGAACTAACATTTTTCATAGTATCAGGATTTTACCTGATACTAATCGATACTATCTTGACAATACCAAGAAAAATCTAACAGTTGATACCTCTATAGGACACAACAATACATTAACTATTTAGGTATTTATTATACGCAATGCTAATCAAAATGGCCAATAATGTGCTAATTGTTCTATCTAATTCTATGAAAAACATTTGCTTTATAGTCTCTAGAAGGCGATGACTTGGATACCTCTTAATTATTTCGCTTTATTGGTAAAGCGAATTCGAATCGAGCAGTATCAACAAATTATGATAACTGTACTTAATGTGTCGTACGTAATAGGAGATTACAGCTCAGTTTAAGTATTGCACAGGTGCACCGTGTACATCTATCCATCTTGTATCCTAACTTGTATCAGTTGTATGAATGAAAGTATAGCAATTGCCACCACCGTCGTGATTGATAGATATTTTCAATCTCGATTGATCCATCAGATCTCTTCAATAGTTTTTCATTGCAATGATAGCCATAAACAACTCAATACTTTAGTAAACTACTCACAGTACTTAGCCCATAAATGCACAGTCAATTAGTCATGCTTGACAGTCTCTTGATCTAATTAGCATCCACAGAGTGAAGCTCAATTAGTGAAATTAGATTGCAGAGTGCATATATACGAGTGTATTGAATGATAACATCGTTCTGTTTCATTACAGCCTTTGATCTAAGCACGATGAATCCAAAAGCGGATAACGTGTACAATTACATTCCATGCTTCTGCACCACAGTAAAGCAGTGCATCGATGGTCACATTACACTGATGGATTGCTCAATTACAATAAGAACAATGATGATCATTTAGCAATCCATGGTACAGTACTGTAGTATGTAATACCGTCGAATGGAGATTAGAAAAAATAGAGCAATATGCTATATCTAAAAAGCAAGGCAAGCTGCTGCGAAGCTACTCCAGCGCCATCTGGTAGCTCAGGCGCGACTACTGATGCAAATTTAACATAAGCACAGAAATCACTTACTACAAAGTATAGCTGTTATTGCGTACGGGTACGACGGCTGCATAAACTGGTAGTGGATCTTTGGTAACCAAAGTCAGACACCGCGAACTACATCAGATCTGCCTGAAACAACAACTACAAGCGATCATGACTCAACGCTAGGCGTCTACGTAAAACTACCGCATCCAAACTACCGAAATTTATGATCGCCGAAAAGAATATATATTAAAAATTTTTTAAATGCCTTTAATTATGGTTCAGAGTAACCATTACAGTGTACAGTACAGTACTGTATCGGACAGTTTTGAATTTTTTAGCTACAGTACTCAGTACTGTATGTACTGTACAGTACAGTAAAAACAGACGGGGGACTACGAAAAAAAGGTACAGTCATGGATAGACGGATTACCTTACACGGAAGTGTAAAATGGAATACGAGAAAAAAGGAAAAAATAGCTCGCAGTCAGTTCTAGTTACAGTATTTATTTCTAAGAAAGGTAGAAATTAAAATAGTTCATGGACTATACTGCGTTCTGCTTGATCAACGTCTTCATAGTTTGATCGATACTATTTTCGTCCAAGAATTCGAAATGGTTATATTTGCCAGTTATGACGTTGTAGCACCCTCATGATTCAGCAATTTACCCTAGTGTTTGTTCCTTTCATGAAATTGTCAACTTAATTCATTGAGGATAATGATACATCGTGTTTATTCATTGATAACAATGCTTGTGTCGCACTTTTATATTCACTCTAAAAGATTGTTGTATATTGATGTAATCTAATCGAAGAACGGCATCCATGTTCAAAAAAAAAACACGGATATTATAGAGTATCATTGGATTCTTGAAGCTACTATCTGCTGTTTCATGTCTAATTTACATCAATATTTAATTTTTTTTACCAATTTCAAGTAGAAAATTTCTCGAATTGAAAAGGGCTGGTACCTTATATACTGTACTGTACATTTGTACAGTAGTAGAGTTCGATTGGAATCTCGGGATTCGATAAAAAGTACTTTGGCATATACTCTATACTGTGTTATCTACTTTACATTACACTACTAATGACTTTCTGTATAGAATACGTGAATAACTAAGCTCAGTGAGCATGTTGCATCTCCAAGTACTTGGCAATTCGACGTTGGCACTTGTTAGTTCTGTTGGAACACTAAATCATGCCATACATTTATATCCTCTCCCTTCTCTCTCCGAGAGTCTTTCTCGTCTATCTCTCACTACATCTTGTGTGTTAACTCCTTGCTGGACTAGAGGAAATGTTACGCACTATACGGTACGACACGGTCAATTCAAATTTTAGTGGGTTAGTAAAGATAGTGGTGTCGAGAAATTATTATGTAAAAATGTTCCGTGTATTCGTTGACAGAAGATACACAATTAACAGTAAACAATAGCTCCACTACCGGATCATCAATTACCCTATAGTAGTCATTCTGTTACTATAATAAATTATACAGTATTATATCATGTACACTTTAACGCTAACCCATCATCACTAACTGTGATTCAATTAATTATAAATTCACCGTGGGTACAGTATTTACTTTGCTCTATTTTAATTCTAATTAGTCATGTTTATTTATTTATTTATTCATTTTTGTATTTATTTTATTGTGTTGCCTCATCATGCGTTACTGTAGCATTATTTAGAAGTCATTATCACCAGTATCTTAACAAGGAGAGTCGTCAGCAGTAAATAGTACGAGGAGCATACGGTTATATTGTAACCGCAAATAAAACTATCAAAGTTTTTCCTTCAAGTACCGCCGCTTCGCTGCCGATATTTTCTGAATTCCCTGCAACTAAAAAAAATATGACGCTCATCATACGTCTATAAACGGAAGTTGCGGTCGTAATTTTGCTGTATGTACTGTTACACCAATTCATGATAACAGTACCAAAAGAGCAAGTGAATCACTCATGTAATGCAGTACTTGCTTTAAAGGTACATCAGCGGCTATTTTTAGTGATGTACATATAACTTGATCATCATAAGAATTAACCAAGTTTACACTATTTCGATCTCATGTTTTTAATTTGGAGAAAAATTCAGCAGCGCGTTTTCCATACTAAATTGCACATACAGTATTCTAGACATTTTACGCAAGTACAGTTGTCCTACGCTACAGTACAACTACTGCAGAGTACAGTGTTGACACTGTTACGACATTTACTGTGCTGTACAGTGTACAGTACTTAAGCTGGCCACCGTATTTGGCATTACCGTAAAGAGTGCCAGTGAAAATGCGTTTTGACGGTATCAGACTATAGTATTATGCACAATTTTAGACTACTGCACATGTACTGTAGTGTACAATGTACAGTAGAGTACTGTACTTTTAGTAGTCCATGATACGGTACCCTGTACAATACCACTGTAAAGGAGGATGTGTGAAGCGCATGAAAAGTGACTCCAAGTGCTCTGGTCAGTGGATAGTACGATCGACCCGACAGCTAGCTGAGAAAATTGAAAATTTCCAACGTTTCTTCTTCCAGTGAATCAAAATGTCTAACAAACCAAGAAAATCCATTCCTGCTTCTGAACAAACTGTTGAGGATGGCGCAACTTTATTAGATCCTGCCTGGGAAAGGCAGCAACGCAAGGTAAGTTATACGATGGTCATGCTTGGATAGAATAGCAAGTTTTTGTGTCCTCACAGTCGCCAGATAGCTACCGTGTCTTTGTTATGCTGAAGCCGTGAGAAAGAGATTTATTGCTTTTTCTTGCTTTCTACTTTGGACTCCTAATGACTGAATGTCTTTCGACATTGAACTGTTGATATCGATAAAATGATGGCATAAAAAAGTCCATCGTTATAAGATAAAGTAGATGACGTAGTCATATTGTTCTTTCAAGTCGATATAATTGCTCAAAAAGTATTACATTTCAGTATTTATTGGGTAGAAAACACTCCATAGTCTACAACTTGTAAATAGTCCAGTGTATGCTATTGTCGAGAATGATTGTGATGGCATAATAATCTTAATTATTTGAAAAGTGAATTCATAGCTTAAGCCGATAGCTTTTCCAATACTAACCACGGTACAAGCCCGTTTTGATCGATTTTCCTCCAAAATACATGCTAGCAAGAGATGATGACTACTGCTATACAGTATACAGTAGTGTACGCGCATTCCCTAATCCCCCGACTGTATACGTGCATTTTTACTTGCTTTGATTGAGCCGATGAAATAACCAATCGATATAATTGTGCTTGAAGCTGAAGAGTAGTTGGAAAGCATAGTCTTCAAATGATTACTGGAGAAAATGCCGTTGAAGGCGCTACGCATCTGTGTAAAATGTACTAAGCTGTATATGTTACGAGTTACGGCTTAGGGTTATACACCGTTCCAAATGCAAATGGGAGTACATTATCTTGTCTCGAACTGGACCATTTGAAAATGGGATCGTGATCGTACGATGCTGTATTATCGCTGTAGTGCAGAGTATTACACTGTAATTTCAATTCACTCCATTTTTTATACTAAGTTGATATTTGAAATAGCAACCGTGCTTCCATGCATGATACATAATAGAATCTCCAATCATCATTCTTATGCTACTGAATGATTCGCATAGTAAGATGGCACTGGTTTACTACATAATGATACCCTAGTGTTAAATATTTGCATGTATGTATTCATTTTATTGAAATTGTGGAATTAGGTCATTAAATTGAAACTTGTAAGTACATTTTTCGCAGCTGGAGCAATCGATTGTAAGTACACGTACAGCAGTACCAGAAATGTTGACAGAATTGGGTATACTTAGACTTAACATTGCTTGTAAAGGCAACAGATTGTGTAATGTCTGCACAACTAAAATGAGAATGATGAAATTCGCACTTTTCAGTCACGTCTCATTACTAGCCTATCATAAAACATAAGAGACGCGTGATTTTACCTTGATGATGAACGATAACATCAGAGCTATTTACTGTTAATCTGATACTACACTTACCAATCGTTGCGATTGAATATATTGTCCATGTATGATTCGGTCACTATATTTTATCAAGTTTTCATATTTGTAAACTATACGATATATTAATTTATACAAAATTTTCAAGCATCAACGCCTAATGTGCAGCTATACAGAAATACCTTAACTCAAGTAGTAAATTGAATCAGCTTAATTTTCTATTAAATCTGTTATGATGATACTGTGTATTACATTGCATTGATGTGCAATTTCTGCCTGGGATAATACAATTCAAAACGTAGTGCACAATTTTCCTTAATTCATCAGCAATTCCGAACTTTTTTTATTCGCATAAAATGTTATTTTTCACTAACTACACGCCCTCCATTACAGGAAGCCTAGTTGATACACGTAAAGTATTTACTAAGCCAAGTGAGTCCACAATAATAATATTCAAAACTTATAAATTTCTTTATTAATTTCTAGACCTTCACAGCTTGGTGTAACTCGCATCTCCGTAAAGTTGATATCACTATCAATGAGATTGAACAGGATTTACGAGATGGCTTGGCGCTAATTAAATTGTTGGAAGTGATTGCAAGCGAGAAATTGCCTAAACCAGAAAAAGGCAAAATGCGTTTTCACAAAATTGCTAATGTAAACAAAGCGCTAAATTTTGTTATAAGCAAAGGAGTAAAATTGGTATCCATTGGTGCTGAAGGTCAGTTTATATTAATTTAATAACTTAAATTGCTGTTGCAACAATAGTATGCGCGTATATTATGATTATAGAAATGGTAGAATCCGGAATATTATCATACAATTCGAAATCTTAGGTTACTACTTATGAAAACTCTTAGATTCCCTAAAAATACTATTTAGTGATTAAACTGTACCGTATGCGTGTTTTTATGCAGAAAGTATCGAAAAATCGCTTTTTATAGTAGTAGATATCAAACTTTGATAGATGCTATGTGCATTAATAGACGCTTCAGGGGAACAGTTTCCATCCTAGTAATAAGTAGGCACTATATCATCATAACTGCTCGCTTTTCCATTACAGTACTGAATTACACGTAGTGACAGTGTGACACTAGGTGCTTAGCTGAAATACCAGGTTTCAATATTCATACTGTAGGGATAAACTCTTAGTAAAAGATCTTGTATTCCGTCATTATATACTTTTGAGGTTTATTTTTTAAAGTTGGATGTCGATAAGCATTATCTGAACTATATTACTTTACAAAGACATTTGAAGCACTTCCTGCTATATATACGCTTCTGCAACACTAACCTAGATTATTTTGATGGTTCACTTGATTAATCATCATGATTAGTTCCTTTATTATACTCGTAAAATTTTATCAAGTTGAGAGATGTACTGTACACTCAACTTTCATAGCAACAACATTAAAGGAGATATTAACGCATTATATAAAATTAAAACAGAAACTTACAAAAAACTACTATCGATAGATGACGATAATTTGAATGCCTTGGATAATGCTAATATTAAACTTATTAGCTTGTCTTATTGTTTAGAAATTGTGGATGGCAATCGAAAAATGACCTTAGGCATGATTTGGACAATCATTTTACGTTTCGCTATCATGGACATTGCTGTTGAACGTTAGTAACTGTTTAAATTTTTAACTGATAGTTCAAATATTGTTTACTACAGCACCAACTTATGACTAACATAGTGTACCAGATGCACTTCAGGTGCAAGAATATTATTCAATCTCGTCTACTGAATAGAAGTGCTCTATTGATACATTTATAGAGAGTATTTCTTGATTTTGTTTATAGAAACCTCAGCTAAAGAAGGGTTACTATTATGGTGCCAAAAGAAAACCCAGCCCTACAGGAATGTTAACATTCGCGATTTCCATGCTAGGTATGTAACTTACGGTTATGAATATACCTAATAGCAATTGTATCCTTCCTTATAACGTTTGACTTCTTATAAAATGATATCAATTTTTATATGAAACGTAATCATTTGCATATGTCTTCTTTTGTGATTTATCTGCATTTTCGGTCAAGTTGGCAGAACGGTCTAGGATTTTGTGCTCTTATACATAGACACAGACCCGAATTACTCGATTATCATTCACTTGATCCTGTAAGTAGGCGTACACATATTATGTAATTATTTTATTATTTTTTTACCCTATCGTAGTATAATTAATTTCTATTTGTACATACATCTGTACCTCCATGTATGTACGTACTGTCTATGAGTATTTATGTACAGTATACAATACATAGATAAATCAACCTTACAAGATACCTCTGCATCATTGCATTCGTATCGGATTTTATAGAATATTATGTATTACTACTCATTTATTTACTAGTCGACCATCGTGTACTTACTCATTTACTATTGTACTATTATTAACTTATTAATTGAAACTATTAATTACCTTAATGCTTTGGACGTACAAGTCTTTATGATCAATTTCTCACGACAGTAATGAAATAATCGCATGATATTACACGACCTACTTTGCCGCGTGTATTTATAACAACGGTACTCAATGTGCTACACTAAATAAGAAAGCTGACAAAGTCTTAAAATCTAGCTAAATTAATACGGAATAAAAGTATGAATCTTAGTTTCCTCCTTTTACTAGGAAAATGCAATTGAAAATTTAAACTTGGCTTTTGATGTTGCTGATAAAGCTCTTGACATTCCTCCGATGTTAGACGCTGAAGGTAATGTTTTGCACAATCCTCTGTCAATAAAGAAAGTATGCCTACTGTAACCCATCAATAGTTTTTATTCATTATTATTAATTAGTGCCATTATTATATCGTTTACAAATTACAATTATAATACTTGCTTTATTATCTCGTACACAAACTTGCAAAGTTAATATAACTAATACAATCATTATAGTATGTCTTTAGCAGATTGATCTGTTGTAATGTACCCTTGAATATCATAAAGCTAGGGAAACACTGGAAAACGACATGATAAAATATTGTGCATTATGAAACTTTTTGCGATTACAGCTGTAGTGGGTTGACGGCATGTTTCATCAAGCACATCATTTTACCCTCAGTTCGTATAGATGTAAAATACTTAGACTGTACAATACTACTATTTCATAATATCGAATGTTTCGCTATATCAATAGCATTATTCGTGTTATATATTATTCCCACCCGTTCGTCCGCACGATTAAAACGCGAGTTTGATGGTGCATTTGAATTGTAGATGTAATATTGCAGTGAGTCATTTTGAGAAATTTTATTAGTCTCCCAAAACATACTCAGGAGACTAATGGAACTAAAATTTAAAATAAAGTATGCAGCGTTAAGTATCACTAGTGGAGCTTCTACTAGTTTCTGTAACGAAGGATGTAATACAGTATTAATTATTTTAATTCTGCAGACAATATTATGCTAAATAGTTGATATGCTTGTACATCGTGCATAGCAATGATTTCAATTGTACATAATTTTTGCATAGTAATTAGGATTATAACAGATGATTAAAAACAATGGTTTAAGAATCCAATGTAAAATGATTAATCTTTTTTCACTTATACAGATATATCAACGAAACCTGATGAACGGGCTGTTATGACTTACGTATCGTCATATTATCACGCCTTTGCCAGCTCTAGCAAGGTTAATAATGATACTTTACAGTTAATTATATTCTCAGTTTTCGAGTTACTAATAGCCATGTTATCGCTGTGTTATCTCATTGGCTTTCATATACTCTATAGGCTGAAATGGCATCTAAACGTATTGGCAATGTATTAGATGTTACGATGAAGAATGAACAAATGATGGAAGAATATGAATTTCTTTCTTCCGATGTAAAAGCAGTATAGCTAAAAAGATTCATCTAGATAGTATCATATCTAATTATTGTCGGTCCAGAAGAAAATTAGTAAAGGGGTTATCCCCTTGATACTATTTTTAATTGCAAAGGATACCGGGCAAAGATTTTTTAATGCCCCTCCAAACCGAATATCTATTTAAATTACTAAATTAGACGCGTATTTCCTGGCCATTCCTTAAAAGAGTGACTGGAAACATACATAATTATATAATCAATACTTGATTACAAATGAACTTTAACACTATCATGGCGAAGCTAACTTTTAACAAACTCTTATCGTAGTTGCTTGAATGGATAGCTGAAAAGATACCATGGTTATCAAGTAGACCAGAAGATGATAGCATCGAATCGGTTCAAGTAAGATTTTAGTTTTATAACTCAAATAATCTAAAATCTTTACCATTGGGCTTCAATGAATCTAACAATGTCATTAATAACGTAATCAGCAAGCACTAGAAGAATTTCGCACGTATCGATCAAGCGAGAAACCGCCAAAGGCCTCCGATAAGACGCGTCTCGGTATAATATTCAGTGCTCTGCAGACCAGACTTCGCATTGCTAACAGACCTGCATATGCTCCAGGAGATGGAAAAGTCATCACGGTACTGTAGTTTCATTTTACGGTTACCATGATTAATTGTGTATAGTTAAGTTAGCGCCGATAATTCATACATACATTCTAATAGGATATCAACGATGCCTGGGAAAATTTAGAGCGCGTTGAACGAGAATTTGAAGAATGGATCTACCCTGAATTTAGAAGGTCAGCAATATTATACTCGACTATTTACTAGAAGATATCCTTATCGGATTCACTTTAATTTAGATTGAAACGCTTGAGCTACCTCCTACAAAGATTTGAAAGAAAAAGCTCAAACTTAGAAAACTGGATAGAAGGGACGAAACCCTTCGTAGAGTATGGTGCCATTGATAGTTTAAAACTGGCTGAAGTATCGGTAGGACTAAATATCAACAAAGTTGCTGGATAGAATTATTTGTGTTATTTTGAAAGTCAAATCGGTATCTTTAGATAAACATAATATCTTCACAAATCTACTAAGTGTATATAGGATACGTAATTCTACTAGCAGCCTCTGTTACAGTTTAAATGCTTGCTATTTTAATAATGAAGCGTAGTATTATAATTAATAGCTTTATGTGAGTTACAACTGTGTGTTACTTCAGTGTAATATCGTAAATACTTTATGACTACGGGGTATGGGTAGTAACCGTTAGAATTGCAAACATATTGTAGGCATAATTCACGATTTTATCTAATACTTTCTGGTTTTACTTGCTGTAGGCCTTGAAAAAGAAATTCGATGCCTTCATGTTGGATTTTAATGCCCATATTGATTCATTGGCTGTTATTGAAGGAATTGTTGAAGAAATAAAGTACTATCAATTTATAAAAGCTATTTTACTGCTTTGTTTCGTTCCATTTTAATCGATGTTAAACCGATAAAAATCATTGTTTGCTTATTAGCGTCATTTTTCTTGTAATATATAGTAATTTGGGATTTACTGAATCTGAAAGAGTTAATGACAGATTTTCGGTATAGTTCTTCATTAACTAACGTGGCATTTATATTTCTAAAAGTAACCAATATGTAATAAATGCGTTTACTATAGAATCTACAGCAAGAATGGCAGTACTTAGGCGATACCGCGAACAACTTTGGTGCAGAGATTGAGGTTCAATTTGCGACAGACATTCCTATTGATAATAGATGCATCTACGGCATTATGATAAATTTATGACTTTTGATGTTCTGTTTGCTCGCTATATTGATTTTATGTCTAATTATAGAATTGCCTTCAACGGCAACAAAGAGTCGATGAACTCAAACTTGAATTTACCAAATTGGCCGCGGTATTTTTTAAAAGTTAATCACTGATTTTATTAAAGGCATTTAGAGTCACTAATTCTCTATTGCCTCCTATTTTATAATTTTATTAGCCTGTCAACAAATGGTTAGATGGTGCTATAGAAGATCTAGAAGATATTTATGATGTAAACTCTTTAAAGGAACTCGAGGTGATAACTGGATAATGAGATTACCTAAAATGAAGACAAGATTCGTCTGCTTTCATAACAGTTTTTCGCTCATGTACGATTATAGGAATTAGAGGCTAGCTATAATGAACTAAACGAAGAATTTGCAAAGACGGAACCAGATAGAAATAGGATTACGGAAATATGTGAGAACCTAAAAGATTTTGGAGCAGCAGACAATGAGTATACTACCATAAGTGCTGAGGTAAGATAAACAACCATTGATGCTAGTTCTTTTATATGCGTAGTATCATTAGAACATCTTATTTGAATTGCAGGATATTGACCGAAAATGGGATGAAATTTCTGATTTGCTTCCACAAAAATCTGAATTACTGGCAGAATTTCGTAATAAGCAAATGTGTATCTTTAACATCGGATAATTTTATACCTAATAAAACAATAAATTGATACAACGATAATATCTAACATTGAAGGCCAATACTATGTACGAAAATTATTAGCAATGCCTTAACGTTAATCTAACAGCTGATGAAGAACTACGCAAAGCTTTCGCTGAAAAAGCAAATGAAATTGGCCCATGGATCGAAGAAAAAAACCAATACGTGGGTTATTATGTTCGTTCAATGGAAGGCACATTGGAAGTAAGACAATTATACTCTATTTTACGCCATAGTTATATATTATAATTCCAACAATTCATCTACGATGTTATCACTAGATTAAACTATTGATGTTTATATTATTAGGATCAGCTGGATAATTTACTTGGAATGGAACAAGAAATTAAAGCTTTTGGCCATAATATTAATGAAATCTTCGATATTAGTAAGGTAACTGCTTAGTATGTGAATCTATCGATCTATGTCGACTGTTTGTAAAAGCACATGAGTAATATAGCCATTTTGCTATGGAATTAAAATTTTTATAGAAAATACACGATGCCATGATTTTTGAGAATCCTTATTCGAAATATACCATCGAGGTAATATATAATCATTATAAATTATCACATTATAAATACAAGCAATAACAACAAATTTTGATTACAGTCTATTCGCTCAATGTGGGATGAATTAATAAACAGCGTTCATAGCAGTATCCAAGTAGTCGATAATGAGGTAAAACGATCTTGATTTCGGTATTACACACTTAAAATGGAAATTTTAACCTAAATTTAACTTTTTGCGAGTTAGAAATTAGCGCGAGACTCAAAGGGAATTACGAATGAACAATTGCAAGAATTTAAACAAGCCTTCAATCATTTTGATAAGGTTAGAGAATAAAATGCAACTAAAGTTTCAAAATGAGGTTTTAAGACAAAAATTTTATTCTTCTAGGATAAATCAGGCGTCTTGGAAATTAAGGAATTCAGACAATGCTTAGTTAGTGTTGGTCTTATCCCCGATATTGAGGTTTGCACAAGCAATTACCCTAACGATTGATTGCGTTGTTCTAAAATTTTAATTTTATGTTATTATACAGACGAATGATGAAGAATTCGAGCATGTTTTATCAGTCGTAGATCCTGATGGATCTGGCACTATCACTATCCAGGAATATATCGATTACATGATACAGGAAATCTCGGAACAAGATACTGCCGACCAAATAGTCGAGTCTTTCCGAACGCTAGCTAATGATAAGGTTAGCTTCTATCAATTATGAATGTCTAAATAATGTGCTTGTCAGTTTGCAATATAAATAGCTAGTAGATGGTATGCTACTGCTATCTGGTATACCCCGTATTTAGATTGTTTCGTTTTATCTGTTGAGATAAATTGTATATAAGTGTACTTAAAGAAACGTATCTGTTTTCTCATTCCAATTCCTAAACAATTACCAGCCATATATTACTGAAGAAGAACTCAGGCACGAACTCGCTCCAGATTATGCCGAATTCTGTATTAAGCGCATGATGCAATATGATCAACCTGGAGCTCCTGCTGATGCTTTGGATTACACATCTTTTTCATCAGCCCTTTATGGAGAAAGTGATTTATAATCAATGATTAAGGGTAATCGAAATACGAAATTAGCCGCCACTAAATTTTACTGTTTGGGTAACATGAATAATTTTCAATGGCTATCGTTGACTAGTAATTAGTTAATTATTACTTGTTAATCCTGCGTTTATGAATTAGATCACTGTTATTTGACAATACGAGTATTCTGGTTGTTATTCGAAAAGTTACGTATGGATAGATTTAGCTCGTAGACTGGTCTAGAGTTGATATTGAGGTATTTGTTACGCATCTGAATTTCGTGATTGCACTTTTCTGTTATACTAATTTTATGTGCCACTTGTTCAATTTGCCTTAGTAATAGTAATTGAAAGATTTTAATTTCGTGAGTGAATTGATTATTCTGAATTCTTGACTCTGCAACACTAATTAATAAAATTGAAACTTTATTATAGAGTTGTTGCTTAACTTAGCTTACAAATAGTTAAAGGCTTTTTGCACGACCCCTTTGATTGCGTTAAATTTCAGTAAATACAAATATCAACAGTAACTTCAATACTCGTATGTATACTATACATAGAACGAATGCCTTTCGTATACGTCAAATTTATGCTCGAAGTAGGTTATATACTTATTTTCTACCATAACACGCAAGTAGAAGATAGGGCTAATAGTTTGCCCGCTAGACATTATGTAACAGGACGAATAATTGTGCGACCCTATTCCGATAAGTACTTTTATTAATACTATATGAGATATTTTAATCATAATAGCTATGATTAAAAACCAAAGATTGCTTGAACTTATCCATAAGTTAACTTTGGCGAATCATTTACCTCAAGTTATAGCTATTCTACTTTACATCAACAAGAATTGTAATTTAGTTCTCACAATCCAGAGATTATGGTTATTGCTGTCTGATTTAATTTATGGATTTAGGCTTAAATATACTGTAAATCGTAAGGATTTAACTAGGGTACGTATTGTGGAATGAAAATTATACATGGACATATTACTATACGTAAATTGAAAGTTTACCATTAATTTTAAGATTATACCAGATCAGAATCTAAGTTAGCGATTATTGGAATTAGCGTAAATAGCACAAAGGTAATTATTGGCCAGCATTAGCCAATTAAAGAACAAGGTTTACTCCACTTGAAGCACCCATTATTCAGTTATTAAACGACAAAAGTACGGAGTTCATGCTAAAATGTAGCAATATATACTCATATAACTCCATGCATTATGAATTTAAAAGGACTAGAGTGATGTAAATAATGGTAGGTTAGACAATAATTAAATATTCTCAAATATGTTTTGCCAATTGAGAACTGTATTTAAACCGTTTGTAGTATTAACTACATATTGTGATATGCAATTCTTTACAGTACAGATTTTAACAGGATATTCTGGTAATCCAAATAAAATAATGAACTAGCTAGTAATGGTTCACTCATCCGAAATTTGTTTTATTAATAGAGAAGTACATCATTATTATATGGTAAACGAAATTTAGTTTTAAATAAGTAATAGCTTATAGGAATAATATTTCAATAAGAACAAAGTTAAGATACAAACTCAAAAATTAGTAGACAGAGGTATTGAAATAATGACTATGATGCATCGATTCAGAATTAACTTTTTTATATCATTTAATCAAAATAAACGAATACTGATATCTATGTACAAATATGCAAATATAATATAGTTAATGTTGTCCAGTAATGATGATTTAACGGCTATTGCGATGTTTATAATACATCTTTTTTTAAATATTGATATCGCTAATATTTTATTATCCAAGTCGATTATCTATTTAATTTTAATTAAGTTATCCAGTAGGCTTTTGCCACTATGTGAGGCTAGAAGAGATATTGCTTTATCATTTGACGTTTTAATGGCAACATCGTAAGCTGTTTCACCAGCACCATTTTTGGGTTTGATATCGACTCCACACCTTAAAGTGAAATTATATGACTTTTTAATAAATCAATTATATTGGAAACTTATGATAAATACTATATGACGTATATTGCACTAAAAGCAACCATTTTAAAGTAATTCTGCATTATTAATCATTTATTAACACTGTTATCTTCGAAAAATATAAATATAATCGAAATAATCCTTTTAAAATAAGGATCGTAATCCTATACTATATAGATCTCGTAATTTAATTCTACATAGTATTTTAAGAAATAATGTCGCCACCTTGAGTTTTGCACGGTAGTGTCATAAATTTTGCACCGCAGCTACAGCGCGAACTTTTCTCTACCGTATCAATTTCTCCTGTACAGGGGCGACATTATTTTTTTAAATACTGCAGGTTGTTTATCGCCCGTTATAGCAATATTCTGAAAGACTAATTAGGGCACTCTGTTAAGGGTATATTTTAATATTTAATTTAACATTTTATACTGATTTATCATCTGTAAGTGAAAGATTTTACATTTAAAATTAAGGCACCCCTACATAACACTTCTCTTGCAATTTTTTGTTAACAATATCTAGTTTAGTAAATATTAACTTGACTTACTCCAGTAAAATTTCAACAGCCTTAATACCATTTGGTCCAAGTTGTACTGCTTCGTGTAGAATAGTATTTCCCTTACTAAATTAATAAGAGACATACGACTAAATGAGACTATTTATAGCGTTTAGTTACCGTAATGCGCAAGATTTTTAATCTAGTTCTTGTTGTTGATTTATACATAAAAATTATCCTACAAATTATATTTCAATTCCAACTACGAATAAAATTAGTACTAGTACCACATAATACTTATACTTGCGATTGAGCGATAATTTTATATTTAATTCTACAACTATAAGATCTTGCAAGAAACATCAATACAATTAATTTACCATGAAACTTTAGCATTAACATCAGCGCCTTCTTGAATCAATACTGGTATGCAATCGTAGTGACGACTTTGTATTGCAACTGCTAAAACTGGGATTTGATCGTTATTTTTACAGTTTGGATCAGCACCCTTTAAGAAAAGATTTAAATTAAGATTCTATTAAATTATTATTCTTACTAAATGATGTCATATAAAGCTGATGGTATTATTTATCAAGAAGTGACAAATTGTACTTTAAGGTATAAATACAGTCACAATGTAGAGTTGTCTTACTAACCTCTTCAATTAAATTTTGAACTTCTTCTATTCTTCCTTCTCCTTCTGGACCAACTTCTTTGAAAAGGATTCTATTTTCAACCTGAAATGATAGAAGGTATCATTATCAATACGCCATAGTAAAGCTTAATTGGGGTGCATAGAAATTAATGTAGTTAGTGGACAATAACATATCGGCTATTATTAAATGAAATTTAATTAGAATATATGCGTATTGATGAAGTTAAAGGAATAACAACATATGTGATGTTATCGAAATAAAATTTAATTAAGATTTATGGATATTGACATAGTTAAAGTATAACAACACGCCATACAGTATAGGATCTTACAAAGATAATATTTAATTAGGATACGTATTGGTATCCACTGATATAGTCAGTGGATAATAAATAACTTACGGGGATAGTATGAGAACATAGGTGAAATTTTAGTTATAATACTTGAGCACTGATATAAATAACGGATAAGAGAAATTCGTAATATCTATAGAAATCATACTGTATTTTGTAATAGTATTAGTTATATTATGGAATCACATGCAAATTTATAAATGGAATCAAATATTCGGAATAA
Organism: Trichoplax adhaerens; assembly: GCF_000150275.1. NCBI lineage: Eukaryota > Metazoa > Placozoa > Uniplacotomia > Trichoplacea > Trichoplacidae > Trichoplax > Trichoplax adhaerens. The sequence goes on from NW_002060948.1 coordinate 1,086,890, forward strand.
AAATGTGAAGGCTAATAATATTGAACAAATAATGATACATTCGTATAATACGTTAAGCGCTATAAACTGGAAATGTCGATAAGCTACATTAAATTATAAGTTTGAGCATTACAAGTGGAAAGTGTTTATACAATATGCTATAATCCTTGTCTAGTATAACATTCTTACACTTAAGACTTCTTTCTTGTTAAAGGAAAATCCTTTAGCTTTCGTTGGTTTTTTCTTTTCTTTATTTTTGCTAGGAGCTAGTCAAGGAATAGTAAAGTAAATCGTACAATTGATGTTTTAGTATACAATTTAATATGCTTACAATAGGAATTATAATATTTTGAATGCAATTTATAAAATTAGTTTAATTGACTGACGGCTAAGAAAATAAACGTACAGGATGATTTTTCTTTAGCTTCGGTTTCGGTAACGGAGCTTAATCCTTTCTCTATTTTGCTGATTTTGGCTTTCTGTAATATCAAAACAATATTTGAATGTTATTTTGACGCTACAAATTTGAATACGAAAAAGATCACAAGTAACAGTATATAATTCAAGAGATTTGTTTTATAAGAGAAAATAAATTTCACTTGTTTTACAGTAACTTGTATCTTACTGTTTTTTAATTAATCAAGCAGTCTCTGAAATATAGAGAATAAAATAACATTCAGCGCAATATCATACCAAAAACTTACCTTATCCTGCTTTACTTCATATGTTATTGATATGGTCATATCATCTATATCTTCATGAACAGTAGCAGCAAGCAACTATAGTCATAGAACAGGTATAATAGATAAGAAAGAATTTAGTCAACCAGCAGTAATGGCTAGTGTACTCTGTACAGTATATAGTTTTAGCTTCATTATCAAATCAGTTGAACGTGTTAATTGTGATTTAGATGCTGGAGTATAAGTATTAATATAAACGGCAAATAGTTTCAATTGATTAATCAATTTCCAGTACAGACCTTGCCTAACTTTGGCTCGCCAATAATTTTTCGAAACTCGTTGTTATTTTGTACGTGAACACGGAAATGTCCACAAATATGATCCATTTGTTTCCTCCAAAATCCTAATGCATCAATATAGAAAATACTATAAATACCAATAAATCCTATCTTTACATAGTAGAAAGCTATTAATTTTACTGGCATATTGTTATACAGATAATCAATACACGTAGATTATTCTACTTATACTCAAACATCCTATAATAAATAAGTTAAAAGGGAGCATAGAATAGATGTAACTTTACCTTTGCCTGGGCTAACACCAGATAAAAGAGATTTCTTTTCCTTTATTCCACCATCTTCTTTGCCATTCTGAATATTGGACTGATTAGAAATGGATTTATTGGAAGGATAAAATAATCCTTGAGTCTGTGTGTGAATCGATCTCGTTTCTGCTGGTAACGGTGGAATGGTTACCGTCATCCACTGGTTATCATTTTTTGTCTGGCGGTCAGTTTGCTATAAAAATTGGAAATTAAAATGAGAGAGGATTGCTTTCTAATCTCAGTAAGTCTCTATTACAATTGGTGTTTTACTAGGTTCAATCGAAAAGAATCTGCATGATTATACCATTAAAAACTTGTTTGTAATCACGTAATGAGATCGTTAACAATTATATTTATTATCGATATATTTTCGATATATATTCGATATTTTATCAATATCTTCATATATAAATGCAACAAATCTCGATTATATGATAATCTAACCTGTAACGCTTTAGTAACTTTAGATGGCAAATTTGAATTTCTCGAATCTAAGCGTTCTGGTGGTCCTAGTAAGCAGCCACATGAATTGCAAAATTTCGCATATGGATGGCAACTTGCGTGGCATTTGGAACAGGTTATGTAAGAGGAGGTCTGCTTAGGCTATAATTAGAATAGTAATAGTCTCTAAACTACTGGTTCTAATTCAGAAACTAGCAGTGACATGAAATATAATTATAACAAGCTAAAATAGATATTGGCTAACCTTAGCACCACACCAATCACAGAAACGCGCATCACTATTATTAATACGTGAACAATGTGAACACTGCAACAAACAACCTTCTTTGGTCGGTAGAGGTGGAGCAGAAGTAGATGTATTTAACGACTATAAATAATGAAATAACCCATATGATTTTAACTACTGATATTATTTTAATATTACAAATTTTTTAGCTGCATCGCGTTATAATACCTTCGTCGCTTTGGTCAACCTTGCTTCACAAGTGACACATATATCTAGTCCAACTGGATTTACTGTACCACAACTACTGCAGACCTGTTGTGTCTAGAAGGACAGAATTTGCTTATATTACTTATTTGAAGCCAAATTTTAATTATATTTATGGTATTACTATCTATACAGTGCGGCATCTTTGACAAATATCATAAGAAAACCTACCTTGCCCGTAACATGGGCTGGTGGCTGTTTCTGTTGTGGTATAGCAGCCTCGCATACAATACATTTCTGTGCATGCATTGGAACCAAAGATTTGCAGTGGACGCACATACTAACCTATAATCAAACATAACAAATCAAATATTATGCTGAATAGAGAAAAGAATATTATCATTATTTTCCAGCCGATATTTGAGCTAATATTCCCAAATAAAATCGATATCTCCGTAACTGCTTTTGTTTATACGTTAAATACCTGGCCTTCGTCTGCTGGCGGTAACCTAGTGGTAGGTAGAGGGGGTATGGCAGCACCACATTCGTTGCAGAATCTTGCGAATGGATCAGATGGCCGTGGTGCCGAGCAGTACATACAGCTTTTGAATCATCTTTACGTTAGTATATACGGCACAGTGATATACAATTTATTAGAATTGAAAATAACTCACTGTAAATAACTCGCTTGCTTTAATAGCTTCGTAGCTTGTGTTGCCGTTTCAGCATGTTGACGGGGAGTTGTCTTAGTAGACAAGATAGCAATTATTTGAGTAAATTAATTAATGCTGCATTAGGTTTAATTGGACTGTAAATTATACATATTGAACATGAGTTACAAGTACTTAGACCTCTATACATCTACAAATACATGATTGCCATAGTTTGCTTCTATAATTAGTTGTAACTATTATTATACCGAGGACTGCCTTAAATTGGTATCTTCATAGCTTCCATCTAAGGTATTACTACCCAGTCTGTTAGGATATGAAAAGATTGAAGCAAGTATCTAAGTATTGATGTAATTATCCTGTAATTCATTCAGTACATACCTATTATTTAGATATTTAGGTCCAGTATAAAATGATTCGTTATTAGATTGATTTAAATTAAGATCTATTAATACGATAACAGGGTATAAGTAATTTGGCAGAGTAGAAATGACGTCATTCAATATGAGCAATTACGAAAGCATATTTTGCGTAGATATTACTTCAGAAATAATTAGATACTTTAGATATAGATTACTGATTTGTGTACTGTAGTTTTTCTCCTAATGAATAAGCCCACAATTATATGAAGTAATAGTTGTCATTAGTTCGCTTCCAATATAATATGCGCGAATACAGTAGTAATGCATTAAACAGAAATAAAAAATACTATGAAAGGTCTGCACTAATGATTGTCCTAGGATATTGCCATGTGTAATCCAATTTTATTACCTCGTGTTTTTCCTATCAGTTCATTCTCAGACTTTGCAGTTGAGCTTAACATTTTACCAATTAGAGACTTTGATAACTATTTGCATATTGTAAGGTAAAATATCATTAAAAATTACAAATATAAACTGATATTGCTTAATAATAGAAACACATAATTTCCAAATTAAGATAAAGATAAATTTAAAACCTTTGGTCCTCCTAATTTGCTTCTTTCTGTAGCTTCATCTTGAGAGCTTGCTTGTTCTACGTTAAAGGTTTTAGTGACAACATTGCTTTGCCGAGTGCCATCACTAACGATATTTATGAGAGGGTAAATAAAACAGATTTAAATCATTTATAACAAATTCTATTAACACAATAATTTATTTCATAATATTCTAGAGCCATATGTGGAAATTTAAAAATACCTTGATACTGCGACAGCTTTAATTGATCTTTTACCAGCCGGCAGTTGAAAAGGCTTTTTATAAATGTAGGTATTGTTAGTTCCAATTTTTCGAAAAGGATCAGGTTTATTCCCATCAATTGTGTAAAAGATTTGAATATCTGCTCTAGCTATTATAACAATGTCAATTAATTCATCAAAATCTTTGCTATATAACTATGTTTGCATAAATGAAATAGATTGAATACAATATTTACTCGTTGCGATTTCTATTAAAGTTGCAGTAGTGATAAAGTTTTTTTGTGCTCCTGGCTTTCGTAAAGGAACAATTGTAGGAACTTGAATCGATCCTGCTGCCATAGTATCCTTTAAAAGAAATGGTAAAGTTAAGGGTTGCACTAAAGTATTTGCATGTAAAACTGTATTGCTGATTTCGACAATGTATTACTATATCTATGGTGAATAAGAGGATGCCAGACACTTCAAATACACTTATGAAAGCTAGAACGATCTAGGCATCTCATAGCTGACTTGGTAGCTATGATCATATTACTTAGTTGTATTATCATATGCTTTACAAGCAACACGATGAGGATATATTGACGAAAGTATAAATACTAATAAGTGTTTGCATCTTAGCAACGCTATCAAAAATGATTCGTTGCAATTGTTTAATTACCAAAATACATGTCTAAACTGAAGTGGTAAAAATAAAATTAGAAATTTTATTGCTTCTATATTACTGTGCTGCCTTGTGAACTTATAAGTACCGTCTATTTTCAATTCGTTACTTTCATTACCGTCATATAATGTGATAGCTCTATCATCTATCTATCATTTTACATATCTTTACGAAATTTGAATGAAGCAATAGAGAGTAGGAAACGAAAGCGATATGATGTACGTACATACATATACATATGCTAGCTATTTCTTTTTACGTAATGCCAAGGAATATTACAGGTCCTATAGAAACATCTAACTTGAACTCAGCTGATAGAGTAGCGTGCAGAAAGTGCATTTCTCGTATGTCCATAAAGTTTATTCACTGTTAGTTCAAGAGATTGTGTTAACAGGAAAGACACCGCAATATTATTGCAACGTATTTCGTTAGATTTAAAAAATCACGAACTAAAGGGCGTAGCTCGATATTCATCATTCAATCTGCTTTCCATTCTATATTCACAACTACTACTGAAACTAGTGTATATTCGTTTTTAATACAAAGTACCGTGTACACGTTTATGCTATTCCGTACCATGCCATGGAATGCCTGCTGAACGAGTATATGTACCCACTATTTACAGTATATCATTATGAGTGAATGATAAAACTTTATTCATTGTGATGGATAAATTGGAAGATAGAAATGTGATATGCGAATATTGATTAATTATAAATATTAACTCTTTGTAGCCAATGTTATGATTGCAGAACTCGGTACTCAACATAGTTGTTGCTATCATGCAGGTAGATTACATATCGATCAGTCACTAGGGTTATTACCTGGTTTGGTTTCTTTCTTGTTATGGAAGTTTTTTTGATCGTACTTTACTTTAAAATATTTTGTATGCGTAGAATTCAAGAAGTTGCATGATCCTTGTCCGCAGGTTAACTTGTAGATAATTCAAATTCTTATGACAGTTTAATAATATTACTATGAGAATTCAATGAAGCGTATGAAAAATGTTTGGCGTATCATAGCAACTGGAATGACTGCTCTCTAGTGTCTGTTCCAGTGTGATGTACGGTACTGTACACTGTAGGGTACAGTACAGTACAGTAAGATGATACTGTACTGTACTGTACTATACTGTACACTGTACGATCTACACTACTGTACAGTACTGTAGATCATTCATAAATGGGGATATAACGGTCAGTGATACTTTCATCATTTATGGACTTAAGAGCAAGTTTAACTTTCTAACTTTACCAGATTCAGATATTTCAGAATCTCTCCATCAACCTCATATATCATTCTATTATAGCTTTACTGTATTTTTAAAGAAAAATATGGGCCGAAAGTGACAAAATGTTATGAAACAGCCTGTAGATCGACAGTATTAGACTTTTCGTATGGTTTCTTTAGTAAAACTGATGGCTTACGCCTAGACCGCTTTCAAATACTGCTTACGGTAACAAGCGATCCTATTGTATGCAGTACTCCTACTAACTATACACCAAATTGAGAACATTTCAATATTTCCTGTACTTTCTGAGCTAATTCTATACTAATTTGAACATGGAATTTGTAGACCATTTCGAAATAACTGAGAATATTATGCAGCATTTTCATTTTTACAGTCATTTACAGTGAATTTCACTGTACTCTAATGTACTGTACACTGTGTACAGTCGAGTACAGTACAGTACTATATACTGTGGTCCACAATCTCACGTACTGTGTTTACAGTACTATACACTGTACGGTACTGTACACTGTACGGTACTGTACACTGTACAGTGTACAGTGTGTACGACAGGGTCGTATCGTACGACGGACATTTCGCAATTTTTGACCAACTACGTCATACAGTACAATACTTCTATATAGGCCTATCCGAGCTACTAGGGGATTCAGGTAGTAACTGCTATGTTCATGGTACTGTAACTGGATATCATTGACGAGTTAAATTACTGTATAAAACATAGCATCAAGTTCCATACAAACCCGCTATAGGTCCTCAATTTGTCGTTGACCGACTACTACAACTGTTGAATAACTTCGTCATCGCTTTGACGTCCAATTTACTGCCAATTAAGTTGATTGCATTCCCTATCCTTGGCCATATCGCCTTTTGTTTTATGGAAACTAACCAGGAACCAAGAGAAACAACAAGTTTAATGGCGTCTAGGATGGATACAAGCCGTCGTTCAACTTATACCGATTCAGAAAGCGTAAGCTATAAAGTAGATGGATATTTTCGAATCGATAGGGTCAGAGTGGATTGATCTTTTCTGTTTGCAAGTCCACAACTAAAATGATGTGGTAAAATAGCCAATGATGAACTGATTCAATGGTTGTGTCAAGCAAGACTTTATGCAACTTATCTAGGCTTACGTGGAACTGAGTCAAGTTTTTATCCTTCCTTTTGATATCGTTTCTCCTACGTTAAGGAATATGAATTGATTTTTCCAACCTTGTTTATATACTGTACAGTACAGTCATGGACTAGTGTGATTGGATACTGTATAGTATCTGCAGTACTACTCCATGATACAGTATACCAGTAGAGATGATGCACTTCTAATCTACTTCACTGTATGAAATGATCCTCTAGGAGAGTAAAAGAGGCTCAATTTTGATGCGCTTTCGTATCATTCTAATATTTTGCACTTAGTAAACGAGTAGAGTCTTCAAAATTTCAAACAGAAGTAGCCATAGTGCTTCCATCTTGAACTAGATGCTGATGCCCGTACATTTCCTTAACTGTAATATTGTGTCACGGCATAATAGGTAAAGTTCAACAAAGTTGTTCAAGTCAATAAATCAATTTTGACGCGCTATTGCTGCCTATGATAATAGTTTAGATTCGATAGACGGGTATTATCTTATAATTTTAAAAAGAAATAGTGTATAGCGCTTCGATTTCTAGTTGTAAAATCATAGAAATTCATGAGCTATAGCAATAATGAGACAGTACTGTATAGAAACGGTAATGACATCATTTTATACACTCGTAAATACACGGGTATAGTCTTACAACAGAAATAGTACGATATCGCTTCTATTTTTAGCTTTTAGACGGTTAAAATTTGGGCTGTAAATACAAGCAAGATACGATTCCATTGGCATTAAATAGTACTATAGTAGATTGATCAAGTTCAGCAATTTTATGATGTTTCAATGCGGTAATGTCTTTTTAATTTACTCTCAAGGATGACGATGAGGCAAGGAACCGTAATTACAATCGAATGCCAACTGCTAGAAGAGATGAACAACAAGAAAATTCAAGTAGTCAGCAAGACGAAGATGATAGCCAATTAGTATTGAAATATGGTGCTGAACATGCTTTACAAATAATTAAACCTGTCACGATTTGCTTGAT